>NW_016158136.1:20651-36138 GCF_001687245.7 Rhagoletis zephyria
GCAGTGTTGTCAAGTGTGGTAACCTTTTAGATGATTCTCGTTCTCGGGGCAGCGTGTCGGCTGTTTCTTTGCGTCACGCGCAGGCGCGCCGTCAGGTTTCTAAGCCGCGTGAATGAAAGTTAAATGGAAATTTCAACGACTGCTATACTAAGGAAAAATTCGCAGCGTAATTCTAATTTTGAATTGTATTGAATGAGATGAATCATTAATAATATTTTACAGACACAAACACAATTTCAAGTGCAGCTGAATCCAAATAAATTTTTTTCTTTTAATTTAGCTGTCTTAAATTTTGCCGCCCCTTAATTCTGCCGCCCTAGGCTTCAGCCTATGTTGCCTGTACGATAAATCCGCCACTGTCTACACTAGTAAGTCAGAGTTAACATCTCCTATGTTGGACAAGTGTTTCATTATACTGCAGTGGCCAGTAAAAAAGTCTGTAACAATTCTTTTTTCGTGCCTGCTAAGTAATTGGAAATGCTTCGGTTCTCCTTGTTTCTATATGTATCAGGGATGAATGGCGTAGCTTGCCTGTTACCGTCCGTACTAGTCCGTATAGTAACTCGAGTTCTTATCGCAGATTGTCTGCTCTTAGCAATTACTTGTTTGGTGATATTGGTGACTAATAGCTTCCTTTCGTTTGATACCAATAGGCAATAGGTGGAAATTACATATGTATATTAATAACACGATCATATTAATTTAGTTTAAAATCTTTTCGTTTGAAGCCCACTTTGTAACATTTTAATTAACTAGAATATTTCAATCAATAAATTAGAAACTTTATGACAACCATCGACAATTCGCATACAATTATACAAAAGCCCTCTTAGCCAGCTTCCGTTTGATAGAAATATCGAATGTCCTTAATACATTACTTACCATTCGTAGTTATAAATTTGTTGAATAAGTGGTAACTCTATTAAAAACACCAACATATTAATTTAGTCTCAAACCCCTTTCGCTTGATGCCCATATTGTGACATTTTACTGACTATCATATTTAAACAATGCATTTTTAATTAGGCGGCAACCCTTTAAAAAACTAAAACAGGTCTGTAAGTCAATATTTTTCATCTGACATCTCATTTGTAAACGCGACAGAACGGTGTAAATCTGATGCTCTTCCCAAAAATTAAAATTTATTAGGCGGTAACACTTTTCAAAAAAATAAGACGTTCTTTCTTGCAGATCTTTAGATAAAGCCCGTTTACATGGCACCTTTTATTTAAATTACGCGAACGGTGTAAGTCTTATGATTTCAGAAGCAGGTGGCAACCCTATTCAAAAAACTGAGACCTTCTTGCACATCTACAGGCCTAGCCCTTTCATTTGGCGCCTCTTCTGCTTTAATACAACGAACGGTGCAGATTTTATAATTTAAAAAAATGTGGCAACCCTATTCAAAAAAGTCATGGCTTGTGGTACATACATCTAGAGGCTAAACCCTTTAATTTGGCACCTCAGTGCAGATCTGACGCCGTTAACACAAACTCCCTTCATGTATTGTATGTATACATATGTGTATAGATTTGAACTAACCCTGGTATTTGGGTATAGGGGTTATTAAAATCCATGAAGGAGCTTCAAAACTATCACATTCGATTATACACATCTCTGGAATACTTGATTTTTAGCTTTGACTTTTATTTTTGCCTGAAAAAATAAAAGTCAACAATTACTGATTATTTTTTGCTCAAAAAAATAAAAGGCAAATTTTAACATTTATGTTTGCCTTAAAAAAGTAAAAAAGCAGAAATAATCGGTATTATTTGCTCAAAATGATAAAAGTCATATTTTTAAAAGTCATGGAGGAATCAGAATCTACAATGAGAAACGAGTCTAATGGTACCTTTGAAAAAGCTATAGCATAATTTTTTCATCAAAAATTTTAAAATACCATTTATTTTCAGTCTCTGGAAATTACATAGGCCCTAATAGATGATTATTTTGGAGTTGACGACACTGCCGATAAGGGCATTGGTCCACTATTTGAGAAGACAGATAGATACTCTTTATATTCCTTTAACTTTTGGTATTCAACTCCCCTTTGTTCTTTTTATCACCGTTTTATCGTATTATCAAAAAAGGAGGAATGTTACAAATTTTTTTTTTATGTTACCGGACAACTTTTTACCTCGTGAACCATTGTCGATAATTCTTTTTCGTCGGTCTGAAGATACCTCAACATACATTGATTTAGTTCCGATCATTGGAGCATAAGGAAATTAACGGTACTCCTAAATTTGTATGTGGGCATTGAATTCGGTTGGTTTTTTGCTTAACAATTTCTAGTTACCAATCGCAATAGATAGTGTCTCTTTGTGGTATTTAATACAGTCAACTAGTCAACGCTCTGACCAAATTTCCGGAACTGAACAAAATATTAAACATAAAAGTCTATATTTTCCTTTATAACTCTAGTTATTAGTATCCTCTTTAAACTGGAGGAAAACTAAAGTTTATAAATTATTCAGATAATAATTTCAAATAATGCCTACTTTATAATTTCCATTCATCGCTTTAAACTCTAAATCGCAGTTTTTTTGCCCTGCAAGTATCCTGACTTCACATTGAGAATTAGGCACAGATTCCATTTATACCCTGTATGCTTATGTTCCCTCAAACGAAAAAAAAAAAACGTACTAGGCGAATTAAAACTCCATCAACTTGGAAAAGTCGCGACAATAACCAGATGTACACATTTACATACATTTGTATGTAAGTATGGCTGTAGGTATGCAAGTCAAAATGCTGCACGGTATTTAAAAGTATTTTGCAAATAGTTTACGTGGCAAATACCCTGCACAAGAAGACGTTTGTGGCGAGGTAAATTGAAGACGCGTTTTTTTAGCAAACCAGAAGGAGATGGTGTAGCNAACGTACTAGGCGAATTAAAACTCCATCAACTTGGAAAAGTCGCGACAATAACCAGATGTACACATTTACATACATTTATTTGTATGTAAGTATGGCTGTAGGTATGCAAGTCAAAATGCTGCACGGTATTTAAAAGTATTTTGCAAATAGTTTACGTGGCAATTACCCTGCACAAGAAGACGTTTGTGGCGCGGTAAATTGAAGACGCGTTTTTTTAGCAAACCAGAAGGAGATGGTGTAGCGTAGGAAAAGTGTTTGTGTTAAGTAGCATTTCTTGGCAGCGTGCCCAAGTCAAGACTAAGCGCTAACTTCGCGAAAATATGCACTGAAAAATATTAAAGTTCTGTGATAGAAACTTGATACTTAAACATACATACACATCTTATTTGCCATTTTGGTATCGCAGTCTGAAATGTTTAAACATGTATCAGTTTAGTTCTAGGAAATTGAAAAATTCATTTTCCCTGGCTTATAAAAATTAGTTTAAAAATTACCTTTTAATTAGAATTGAGTTCTGACGCGGTTTATGCTACAGCTTTTCTTTAGGTGTTCACCTATGTAGGTCCACAACCTTTAAAATCAGTTTTCATTCAAAGTCTCCGTTCATGGGAAGACTGCAAAAGTTTTCGCAATTAAAAAATGTTTTTAAATTTTTTTTTCAATGTACTTAGCTACAGCTTACTATGCTCCGTGTGGAGCTTTTCTCGTCGTGTTGTACTAAGTTTGGGCACCAGTGTTTTCCGCGTACTTGCCTAGTTAGCTGTGTGGCAAGTTGGCCTAAGAATTTATGTTGCGCTGTACTTGGTAAATACGAGTACATAGATTGAAATTAATGTAGTTTAATTTAAGTTTGAAACCGGTAGGAGTAAACTCTCAAATACACTTAAAAGGCAAATACACAACGAAATGTTCGCATATATTTTAAGTGCTCGCAATTNTTCTGAAATGTTTAAACATGTATCAGTTTGGTTCTAGGAAATTGAAAAATTCATTTTCCCTGGCTTATAAAAATTAGTTTAAAATGACCTTTTAATTAGAATTGAGTTCTGACGCAGTTTATGCTACAGCTTTTCTTTAGGTGTTCACCTAAGTAGGTCCACAACCTTTAAAATCAGTTTTCATTCAAAATCTCCGTTCATGGGAAGACTGCAAAAGTTTTCGCAATTAAAAATTGTTTTTAAATTTTTTTTTTTTTCAATGTACTTAGCTACAGCTTACTATGCTCCGTGTGGAGCTTTTCTCGTCGTGTCGTATTTAGCTTGGGCACCAGTGTTTTCCGCGTACTTGCCTAGTTAGCTGTGTGGCAAGTTGGCCTAAGAATTTATGTTGCGCTGTACTTGGTAAATACCAGTACATAGATTGAAATTAATGTAGTTTAATTTAAGTTTGAAACCGGTAGGGGAGTAAACTCTCAAATACACTTACAAGGCAAATACACAACGAAATGTTCGCATATATTTTAAGTGCTCGCAATTCAAATGCAAGTGTAGAATGTGGAATGTATGTATGTATTTAGTGGGATGCCGTCTCTGCGTTTATTTGTCTGTGGGTAGTTAAATGTGTCCGCCGACGAGAAGTACTTCAATTTTGCATGACTACTCAAGTGTTTAGCGTTGCGCTGCAATTTTCGTGAGGGTTTAGCAAACGGGCTGCAAAAAACAAGTGGACTCTAGCGGAAATTCTGCGCTAGAGTAAACGCATAATTGCAGTTTACTCATTTTACTTTACCTCGGAAATTTATATGCAGTCTTTTTAACTGAAGCTAAAGCTAACATGCGCATAACTCCACCATAATTGCATGCTTGTGTTATGCAGTAAAACCTTGATAAAAGTTACTCGAATAAAAGCAGCATTTACTTATTAAGTAAAAAAAATAAAATAAAAAATAAAAATGGTTAAACCCGGCGGCAGTTATCGTTTTCTGAAAAGGTGTGGTAAAGGCATTTCTAATTTCTTCACACAAAATTTCTATTCTCTATACAAATAGCAATTGTGCATTCTGTCAAACGGTGTTCGAGAGGGTCACTACGCAAGGCCTGAAAATATATACAGCCAAGTCAACGACCACAGCCTTCTCAACAGAGTGAAGTTCAAACTTAACATAGATTGAGCTCAAGTTTAACTGTCAGCTACTCCAAAATAGTTGGTATAACGTTCGATAGCCTCCTCTAAACCAAAAATCAACAAATGTAGAGATAGAAAAAATGTCATAAAATGGCTCATCGGCGACAAATTTAAAGCAAGATAAATCTATTGTTCAGTCTTAAGCGGTGGTGAGCATCAGCTATACTAAATGTTTACAAAGCTTTTAAGAGATTTGGCCGCGGGCAGGCCGGTGCCAACCACCAGTCTATAGCAAAGAAAGCTCGAGTGTAAATTGTCGAACTAGCAGAAAAGAGTTGAATTTTTTTTCAAAAATGCTCTCTTAAGGTCTGCTCAAACAGGTGCGATACGCTACAATCCCGCATAACAAGCAGGGCAATTCTGGCTAGGACAGTAAAAAGTATTTCGTAAGACAATTGAAAGGCAGATGTCAAGATATTTCGAAATACTTTTGTTATTTTAGCAAAAAAGTCTTTAAAAAAAAACGTCTTTCATTCACTGCTCGTGGTAAAAAGCTATTTTGCAGGGATCCGAAGCTTTATAAGTTTTATCATAGAAATCGTTAAATAAACGTTATTTTTACACTTTTATTTTATTTGAAATAAAATCATCGGTCAGCCCGGACTTTTGTTTTTTTTAACTCCAGTAATAACAGCTAAACTTGGCCAAGTATTTTTTTAGGCCGAAATAAAAGTCTTTGCTAATAATAACTACCCGCTTAGTGAAATTAAAAAAAGATTGAGTCTGGTACAAATATGAATTTATTTTTTATAGAATAAAAAATTTGTTTAATTTGGATAAACGGCTTGTTTATTATTAGGAAAGGACTTCTATTTCGGCCTTAAATAAAAAATTGGCAATGTTTAACTGTCATTACTGGACCAAAAAATAAAGGTCCGAATTTTTCGTTTATTAATGAACTTTTTCCCAAAAATTTCTAAAAATAAAAAGAATCCAGACTTATATTCCAGAAGGTCCTGTTACCAAAGGATCATTTATATCTTTCTACTACAACAATACTTTGCCCCGGACTTTTATTACATGGAAAAAAATAATGGTTATTTTCGGTTCCAGCTATTAGAAAGCTCTCGTATATCATTTAGCTCGCGTCGCTTCAGCAGTCGAAATGGCCGAGTGTGCAAGGCGTGCCATCCGAGAGATCCGAGTTTGAGTCCTCTTTAATTATTTGAGTCCTTTTTTAATTAACATTTTTTAAATTATATAATTTAATTTTATTTTAATTANGGCCAGCGGAATTTATAGATTTTTTTAATTAACATTTTTTAAATTATATAATTTAATTTTATTTTAATTATAAAATTGAAAATATATATTATTCTTAATTTCATTAATTTTTGGAAACTTATGCATATTTTGCTTTTAAAATTAATACTTTTTCTTTCTTAATTAAATTTTGTTTTAATGCTTAGGTGTGTTTGTTTTAAAACGAAGAATATCTTTTTCTAATTTGGATTAGTTTTTAGGTTTTTATTATTTTGTTTTTTTAATTAATTTTTATTTAGAAAAGAAAGATACTTTTTTAATTTCTAGGAACTTATTTTATTTTAGTTATATTTTTGATTTAATTTGTTTTTCTTTTGTTTATTCAGTTTTCTTTTAAATTCAAGGTTTTGTTTTAAAAAGAAAAAAATATATTTTTATTCCATTTAATTCTTAGGATCCTATTTTATTTTACTTTTTGATTTTATTTTTTTGCCCTGTTTTATTTTAATTTGGAGTTTGTTTTAAAAATGAAGAAACTTTTTTTTTAATATTATTTAATTTTTAGTTACCACATATTTTCTTCTCTTCTAATTGAATTTTTTTCTTTTTCTTATTTAATTTTTAGATTTCGTTTTTAAAAATATTTTTTGTAAATTAAATTTTTTTAAAATATTTTTAATTATGTTTGTACCCGAGCGCACTTGTGCACAAGGGTATATTAATTTTGTTCACATAACGGTTGTTTGTAACAGCCAAAACGAATCGAGATAGATATAGACAAATGTATACATAAATGCTCAGCATGAATAGAGTAGTCGATTAAGCCATGTCTGTCTGTCCGTCCGTATGTCCATCTGTCCGTCTGTCCGTCCGTCCGTGTACACGATAACTCGAGCAAAAATTGAGATATCTCAACGAAATTTGGTATGTAGGTTTCCCTTAATCCAAGGTAGGTTGGTATTGAAAATGGGCNCACAAGGGTATATTAATTTTGTTCACATAACGGTTGTTTGTAACAGCCAAAACGAATCGAGATAGATATAGACAAATGTATACATAAATGCTCAGCATGAATAGAGTAGTCGATTAAGCCATGTCTGTCTGTCCGTCCGTATGTCCATCTGTCCGTCTGTCCGTCCGTCCGTGTACACGATAACTCGAGCAAAAATTGAGATATCTCAACGAAATTTGGTATGAAGGTTTCCTTAATCCAAGGTAGGTTGGCATTGAAAATGGGCGAAATCGGGCTGGAACCACGCCCACTCCCCATATAACGGTAATTTCCAGAAATAAGAAAACTGTGATATTTTAGTAACTACTGAAGATAATTCACTCAAAATTGAAATATACAATAATTTTCAGACGAAAAATGGGAATAATGTAAATTTTTGGAAAATGGGCTTAGCCACGCCCACTTATGGTTATATGTGTATATCTTGGTAACCGCTCCACCAATTTCTTCCAAACTTGGCACAGTTATTGGCCTTGGTACAGCATACTAAATGGCCGAAAATTTTTAAAATCGGACAATAACCACGCTCACATCCCGTATAACGGTAATTTAGAGAAATACAAAATCTTCGATAAATCAGTAAATATTAAAGCTAATTTATTCAAAATTGACGCTTGCAACTATTATTTACCAAGAAATACGTTTATGATAAAATTTTGGAAAATGGGCATGGCACCGCCCACTTATGACCACGTACATACATGTATCTCGGTAACCGTTCCACCAATTTGTACCAAACTCGGTGTGGTTATTGTGCTTGCCACATAGAAGCAAAACCTTAAATATAATTGAAATCGAACTAAAATTACGGCCGCTTTTCATTTAACGGTAAATTTCAGTAATGCTTGAAACTGCATTATTTCGAAATTTAAGGACGCTATTTACTAAAAATTAATACACTCCACCTTACCATGTAGCGGCAGCTTACGGAGAGGTGAGAACATATATTTAATACTTGCGCCGGGTACTTAATGTTCGGCTCCGCCCGAACTTAGACTTTCTTACTTGTTTTTATTTACTTTTTTTTTATTTATAAATTTTTTGTTGCTTTAAAAACAAAAAATATACATATATATTTGTTTAATTTACTTTATTTGTAAAAAAAAATCCATACATCCATATCTATTTTGTCTCATAACCAATATAGTACATACTTACATATGTACATATATACATATCTACATCTGCTTTTGCTTAAAGTTATATTTTTTGTCTTTTTCTATCTTGATCCCTACCTCTACCACTGTTCGTTCTAATTATATTTATGTTATTCTGTTTTCCTTAGCCTTCATTTTTATCTTTATACTCTATCGATAACAAAATCGATAGTAACATCTAATAAAANTCTACATCTGCTTTTGCTTAAAGTTATATTTTTTGTCTTTTTCTATCTTGATCCCTACCTCTACCACTGTTCGTTCTAATTATATTTATGTTATTCTGTTTTCCTTAGCCTTCATTTTTATCTTTATACTCTATCGATAACAAAATCGATAGTAACATCTAATAAAATATACAACGAAACCGATAAAATTATCGATAACAGAANGTACATCTGCTTTTGCTTAAAGTTATATTTTTTGTCTTTTTCTATCTTGGTCCCTACCTCTACCACTGTTCGTTCTAATTATATTTATGTTATTCTGTTTTCCTTAGCCTTCATTTTTATCTTTATACTCTATCGATAACAAAATCGATAGTAACATCTAATAAAATATACAACGAAACCGATAAAATTATCGATAACAGAATCGATGAATAATTAAAAAAATTTCGATAGCAAAATCGATAATAATATTGGTAGCAAAAACTATTAGAAACTCGATAAGAATATCGATAAAAATATCCATAACAAAATCGATAAATATCGATAACTAAATCGATAAATATCGATAATAAAATCGATAAATATTGCTAACAGAATTGATAAATATCGATAACAAAATCGATAAAAATATCGATAAAAAAATCGGTAGAAATGTCGATATAAATCGATAACAAAATCGATAAAAAATATCCAAAACAAAATCGATAAGTATCGATAACAAAATCGATGAAATCGAAAAATTTCGATAACTAAATCTGCATTTATCGATAAATATTGATAACAAAATCGATAAATATTGATAAATGTCGAAATTAAAATCGATAAGAATCTATAAAAAAATCGATAAATACCGAAAACAAAATCGATAACAAAATCAATAAATGGCGATAACAAAGTCGATAAGTATCGATATTTTATCGACAAGGCCCGAGAATCCTGAAAATCTCTAAAATCCCGAAATAGTTCCCAGATTGAGNGGCGATAACAAAGTCGATAAGTATCGATATTTTATCGACAAGTCCCGAGAATCCTGAAAATCTCTAAAATCCCGAAATAGTTCCCAGATTGAGTCTCGGTGTCTCTCTTCTTCCTCTTTAATTACCTTTATTTTAATCTTTCTTCCCCTATCCTCATCTCTACTTTTATCGGTATCATCATCATCCTCTTTGTCTTTACTTTTATTTTTATCATTTTCTTCATCTACATATTGCCCTTCAGTGTTGCCCTTATATATATAAGTAACGTGTTTAAATTTAACTTGGTCTTCATTTTTGCCTTAATCTTTACGCATCTTTGTTTTTTTTTTTACCCTTTGTCTTTATCCGTTTCTTTATCTATGTACGTAGTCACCTTTACTTTCATTCTTGTACTGGTATTTTTCTAAGTGTTCTTCTTTAACCTTCTATTAGCAATTTTTTGTTAAATTAATACCATATGCATACCCACAAGAAGCACTTGTTTCAGCCCCACCCGATTCCGTTGCATTATTTCCGTTGCACCATTTCCGTTGCATCAATTCCGTTGCATCATTTCCGTTGCACCATTTCCGTGTGCAATTTCCTTTGAATTTGCCAATTTACTCCCAACCAACCAACCGCCGCTAAAGAAGTTTCACTTCAAAAACTTATTACTAAAAGGCGAACAGCATAACTGTAAGACCTCCTCGTAGGCATATCTTTCAATCAGTCCTTCGAAAGGCAGTAAAGAGCTTTCAAGATAGTTGCCAGTATTGGCAGTTGTCTAACGAAGGAATTTTGCTTTGTTAATTAATTTTAACGCATGGCCGTTTCTGCATCCAGCTTACATTCTTGTGTCCTAGTGTGCTGCAATGCTATAAACTAACAGTCACGGTAGTAGATAACGTATATCGTTTTAGCACGCCTAAAGAAGTGCTATAGAGTAATCTTCTTTTATGCTGAAGAAGGTTCTTCAAGATTCTCTTCGAACAACCTTTATGGCCTTCTCGGACATGAATTACGTAAAAGTTTACGGAAATCGATATAATAAAGAAAGGGTATTGCCTTTAAACGCCTACATAATAAGTATACCCATACGTACATACATATGTGCATACTCGACTTTTTTCCAGACCTTTCACACTAAAATATTTTAAGTACCAATTTATTATGATTCCTCCAGAGATATGGCGTTTTTCGTTAAATCCACATATGTTCGTCATATCGAGGTCTTACTGTAAATCTAATTACACCACAAGTTCTATTGGATCTACATATTGCAAAAATCCGAAGTAAAAAAAATGTTATCACTTATTTAAATTCCTGCTTAACTTTGCCTATTTTTTTTTGTTATTTTTTGTATTTATTTTGAATTTTTAATTTAATTGCCTGTTTAGTGCAGTAATGTGCGTTTTCTCAACTCTGTTCTGTTCTGCTTTGCTCTTCATTTTCATTGTTTTACCTATTGATGAGCGCCCTCATTCAAGCGGGCAAAATGGGTTTTGATTTGCCTTTAAATACTTTAGCATTGAGTTCAAGTGCATAATGGGCATTTAAAATACAATGCGCGCTGCAACTTTTAAATGCACTGACTGTGCTCCAAAACTTCAAAGAGCATGTTATTCAAACACACATATGTATGTATATGAGTGGCTTATACGCACATATTTACAGACATAAACAGCATGTAAGCTCACAATAAATTTGCTTGCAAAAGTTATGAGGAAAANATAATAATAATAACTACCAAATAAGTAAAAGAAAAATTTAAAAAAAAAGACAAACAAATCACAATAAAATAAAAATTAGCAAAATAAATTGCTTTCGAAACAATAAAAACTAAAAATTAAATTTAAAAAAGAAAAAGAAAAAAATTTAATCAAAAGCGAAGAAAAAATGTACTTAAGAATTAAAAAAAAAGTACTAAAGTTTCTAAAAATTATATAAAAAAATATATTTTTTATTTGCATTAAAAGCAAATTAAATTTAGAAAATAAAAGCAAATTAGGTAAAGTAAAATTAAAAAAAATAAATAAAATAAGTTTCTAAAAATCAAATTTAATAAAACAAAACTTTCTTCTGTACCTAAGCATAAAACTCTAAAAATTAAAAGAAAATTTTACTTAAAAAAATTATTTAAAATAGAAAAAAAGAGATAAAATAAGTTCCTAAAAATCAAATGCAATGAAAAAAAGTATTCTTTTTAAAACATGACATCTAAAAATTAAAAGAAAATTAAATAAAAAATAAAAAATAATAAATACATAAAATAAGTTTCTAAAAATTAAATAAAAATAAAAAATATGTATTTTTTTAACACAACAAAATCTACAAATAAAAAGAACATTAAATTTAAGAATAGCAAATAAATACAAAAAAAATATTTAAAAATCCGCTGCACGAGGATTTGAACTCGGATCTCTCGAATGGCGCGCCTATGCTTGTTCACTCGACCTTTGCTACTGTTGGAGTGACGGGACCTAAATGATATAGAAAAGCTTTCTCTCAAAATAGCTTTTCACCACGAGTGAAGTTCCTTTTTCGAACTATCTTGCCATCTGTCTTTCATTGGTCTTACGAAAGAATTTTTACTTTCTTAGCCGGAATTGACCTGTATATCCCGATTAGAGTTGCCGTTTAAAATCGATTAAATCGAATATCGAGCTCTTCTGATTCTATTTTTTGTCGGTTTTTTGTTTTAGATTCGATCTGTGAATCGATTAACAGGGCAATTCCGGCAATCGACTTTAACTTCAAGCTATTGAAAAAATAACCATGAAGTGTTATCAAAAGTTATTTAGAAGATGATTAAATTCGATAAATAACTACTACAAAAAATTATTAAGTAAATTTTCGAACATACTAATGAATAACCACGAAATATATTATAGTTAATCCGTTGCACAAATAATGAGCTGAGAAATTACAATTTTTTTAGTTAACAAAAAATTTTCGAACTTTGAACTTTCAAAAAAATCCCGAAATTTTTCGATAAACCTGAAAAAAAAATTTGAAAAATGTTCGCTGAAGCAATTTAAAAGGTGACGGAAAAAATTCATGTCAATGTCACGAAATCACTCAGAATATTAAACTAAGAATGCCGAAAATCGGGAAATTCCGGAAAACCACAAATTTTTTTATTTCATACAATTTCACAAGGTGCCCAAAACTATATAACTATATTCAGACTCATATAGGATTGCGAAACTCTCACGAAAAGCTACTGAAAAGTCTTAGTAAAATGTTTGGCAGATAAGAAAAATTTGCTACTTTTTCATAAAAAAAACTAGTAAAAAAGTTTAAAGATTGTCGAAAAAGCAATAAAACATTTTGAAACTTTTTTCAAACTATGTAGATCTTAAAATGGGTTTATTTAAAAAACAAAAAAAAACTCCAAATCCGCAAAATTCTGGAAAAAGGGGTAAAAAATTAGCGAGCAATTTTATCGAACTGCGAGTATTAGTTTCTCAATTTTTAAATGCTGCCGTGAAAGCATATCTAAAAGTTTCAACATTCATTCAGGATATTCATATTTTTTCCACATAAAAGATTTCTCACTTTAACTGTTTTTGTCCAGCTCAATACACTGTGTGGCATCGGTAATGAAAGACATGCCAAATTTGCGTCATTGGTATACAATTCAGGTCATGTCGAATTCGAGCTGGCAATGCCAAATTTGTTAAAATTACAAGAAAAGAAAAAAAAAACAACAAGAAAACGAAAGGGCATTTCTCATTTCTAAACAAAAATACCGCACCGCAGGCGAGCTGCCACCAAAAATCTTACCTGAATTTAATTAAGTATGTACCTACATATATGCATTAGATTTGTTCAAAATCTAGCTCAACAACGAATAGACCAATGTGGTGGGCGGGCGCCTTTGTATGTATGTGAACTTATGTAGTCGCACTTGTCACTGCTGGCTGATTCAGTCATCTCATTTCGGCTGCTGTACTTTAACGCTCTTTGGGCAGTTTTACTATTCCCAATTCGACATGAATGAAATGAAAAAAAATTTCAAAAAAAAATTAAATCCAAACCAAATAAAGAACTAAAAAGCAAAGTTGAATTGAAGACAAAATGTCCCAAGGGCCAGTTAAAACAAATGGTATGCCACAGCCTTTGACCGAGTATGATTGAATTAAAATGCGGCACAAACACACACACACAGAGACATACTGCCAAGGAAGTCAACTGTGAAAAGTGTAGGAAGGGATGCGAATATGTTTGTGTAAAAGGATGGCAATGCCAGTTAGGCCGAGGACGGAAACTCAGTTGGCCAAGAGCGCGCTGTGTAGCCCCTTCGATGTACTGCAGACAGCCAGTGAATGAATGTATTTAGGTGTTAGGCCCAAAGTGAGGTGAGGTGAGATGCGCATGACATGCTGGCGATTATATGTATGTATGTGGTTACTTTTGGTTATGAGCAAGGGTGAAGTGAGGTGGAGGTAGTTAGCGATGGTTGATGGTTGGTGTGCAAATATTGACACTCATTTAAAATTACTACACTCCGAGGACGAATGATGAATTGTTCGCATGGCAATGTTAGAAATTGTGAGGGCGATCGTCATGTATAATATATCATGCATACATATGTGTAGAAGTGTGCGTGACAAAGGATTGGCATCTTAAATAATATAAGTACATATATAAGTATTTAAAGGCAAGAAATAATGGAAGCATTTTAATTTAATAGCTAACACTTCCTCAGTGTAACATATGTTTATCCTCAGTGAATAATTTTATGTACCTATGTATATATGTACATATGTATATCCTGCTAGCATATTGCCCTGCCATGCAGGCATCAACTTGCATATATCATTTACTGACCAAAAATGTTTAGATGAAGTGTAAATATCTTACAACACCGCAACCACCCGAACACATTTCTATGATTACAAACACTATTACTTTTACTCGACACATATTTGCTCATAGCTTCTGGAAATCTTTCCCTTTTTGCTGAAGAGATTGCCAAAGTAGTTGCAGTGCAAATACACGAAAAGTTAAATAGTGAATTAAACTTGGCAAGGATAATTTGTCCTCGATGCATTTGTCCAGTGCAAAAGCAAAACTTAAGCACAGCTGCAATGTGTAACCGCATTGAACATTGCAGGGTGGTATCTTGTAAGGCAAGAATTTGGGCTGTTAGAATAGCCGATCGGGACCCATTTATCTGGGCTAGCTTCAGTGGCTGGGGAGGTTCTTGGCTATCCTATTTGCTCTTTACACTGCGGCACTATTTTATTATAGAGTCCCGAATTTATAACAAAAAAAAACTTTAAGTTAGAAAGAGAATAATAAGTGAACAAAAAGAATTAAATAGTAAAAACGCATAGGGACCGGTATTATAATTAATTAAACACTCTTCAGAACTCTCATTGTGGGCTCTCTCAACTTTGCCGGATATGTAGCAAATCAAAGATGAAGTCGATCTGCTAGCTCACTACCCACCCATCCATGGTTTTCGTTGGCTGCCATTTGTTGAAAACCCCATATCCGGTTACGTTACCAACATATTAGTTTCCCCTACCGCGAGGAAACGGAAAAAATAGTTTCAGCCAATCATGGCGCTTACATGCTCATCCGTTCCAAATGTTAGCCAGAGTCAATTTCAGGGGAATATTAATTTCTGTGTATTTTATTTCAAAATTATATTTATTTTCTACAAATGCAAACTTAATCTAAGACAATAGGGAGTAAGCTTAAGAAAACAATTAGTCCTATGGAAATAAAAAATTCAAGTTATGGGAATTATTCGTAGGTATGGTTTACGTAGTACTTTAGTGCATGAAAAATATAGGTTTTATTATTAGCAAATAGTTAGTATGGGTGCTCTGAACCAAAAGTGTCACACGTTCGTAAAATTAATTTTTAAATTTCAATATAAAGCTGGTTATTAGGTTATTTATAAAACACCCGGAAAAATTAATTCAGTTAAGTACTATCAAAATTTAAATGTATGCCTATATACTTAAGTCA
>NW_016158136.1:36163-51936 GCF_001687245.7 Rhagoletis zephyria
ACTAATCTATCGAATTGATAGCAGGAAAAATTTAAGTAAACTACTTACAGTTATGTTGCAAGATTTTAATGGTGGATTTTAGACACCCTCGAAGTGATCCTACTTGGTCTGCAGTTGAAATGGAAAGGAAGTAACTACTTTCCGTAAAGCAGTCTTGAACTCTCGGCTTCGGCAAATATACAGTAAAAATGTCATGGTTGGTACTACTGTTTTGACCGAAAAAGTACTTTTTCTACCCATTGTAGTATGGATATATACAAATATCGCATGCGAGAAATTTTTACATGTAGGGTTGCTTCGAGAACAGGAAATTGTATTTGATTTGTTCGAATGAAATAATGATAGTATATTTTGACAGACATTTGTTTGGAAAATGTAAAGAATAAAACTTTGGATTTCTTAATTTTAAGCTAGTTGTAGTGGTGGACATTACAAATGCTTTAAGGGCACTTGAGCTGACGAATAATGTTGGACGCCCCAACTAGGCTGGGTTAGATAGAAGCCTTGATAAGCAGCAGGGAAGGTTCTGCACAACGGCACAGCTGTACCAGTCTCGCAATCGCGTCTGTAGTCTGAAACCTTTAACTCAAACTTAGGCTAGCATATTTTCCCGATGTAATGAGGCCAGTTGGTGATAACTGCCTTTCCTAATCAGTAGCCAGCTAGGGTGCTAACCTTTGATTTAAGTGTTCGTTTTAGCCATGTCTGACGACGAACCAGATTTTCACCGACCCAGTTTCTTAGAATTTCTGCAACAAACGGCTGAGTAGTATTGCAGAACGACCATTCTCATAATTTTTACGCGTTGTTCAACTGAGTATCGCTCCATGACTAAGATGGCCAAAGCCAATAGTACCAATTGTCTGAGAAATAAAATAAAATAAAAAACCATTAAAATATTACACCCTAGATATGTATCAATTTTCAATATATCCATAATATATTTTTGCGAATAAATTTTCTTTTAACCATTTATCAATATTTTATAGCATTTTTAAAAAACAATATTTATTTTATTTTTTCAGGTGTTACTATTCTACTCTCGCTCACTGTCTTCCTCAATATGGTGGCTGAAACAATGCCCGCCACATCCGATGCCGTGCCACTCTTAGGTAAGCGAAAACTATTTTCCAATTCTTTTACATGCATTCTGAGTGTTCTTCTATGTTTATTTGCTGCGAAATGAATGTAGCTAATTTTAGTTTTGAAGAAAATATTTACATACATCTATTTAAAACACTATAGAAACTTATACATTATTTTATTTACACTTTGAGGTTTTCAAGTAAATTCAAGCACACTGCATACCATGAAACTGTAGAATATTAACAGAAATTTTTAGCAGAAGCCACAAAAGTAAACCTAAAAAAATTTCCAAAAAAAAAAGAATTAAATATTAAAAAAAAAAATATTTTGAAAACTCCTGCCATACCAGTTAATTTCACACCTCATTTCCACACCTTTAACAGTACAGTGTTAATGCTAATCTCTTATATAAGCAATTTTAACTCACATGGTACTCGAATCTCTACATACATACATATATGGTATACTCTCAAATCACACACATGCAAACAAATAGCATTTGCTATCCTCCGTTAACTGTCGTTCTCGCTGTAGCTTTGTCGTTGTATAATTTTCGTGTTTGGTGTGTTTCCAGTTAGGCGTTGCGCCGTTTTACGCTGCGCGCCACATTAATATCTACTAAATAAATATATTCATGCCTAATCAAGCATTTCAACCAAAAAATATATATATATATACATACATATATATAAAAAAAAATAACCGATGATTTTATAATATTAAAACTTTGACACGTTAAAAAGTTAAAACTCCAAGCAAATAAAAACAATCAACAACAGCCTGGGCAATACTTTAAGTTGTGCGGCCGTTTCAAGCTTAGCGCTCGCAAAAAAAGTGAAACGAATTCACACAAAAAACAAAAAAAAAATAAAACAAGTTAAGCTTGCTTCGCGCCGCGCAATACAGCTGTTGAAAATTAAAGAAGGATTTAAAATTACAAAATAATACATATACGTTGCAATTATATGCGCCTTTTTTTGTGTTAACTCATATTTAGCAGTAAATTAATATATGCACCGCCACAGTTAAAAACTCAGAAACTTTCATGCAGTTTAATCAATTTTGACTCATAGCGCAAAAAAAGCGAATAAAAATTAGGCTAACAATTTTAGTTTGGAAATGTTTTCTGTTTTTTTTTCTCTCTTTCACATAAAAAAAAATATATAAAAAATTAATAAAGAAACATATTCATTATCCACTTGCATCCACTTTTTGCTTTCCCATCTTTTTTAATCGGTTTCATCGCAGAACAGCACATTTTGCAATTTTTTGCACGTTTTCTTATAACTACTACAAATATATTTGAATTTAAAATTAATATAGATGTGTATTTTTAAACCTACCTATTAATAAAATTTATATACCTATGTATATTTACACATACATATCTATAGTATGTTTTTAAACTAAATATTAATAAAAATAAAATTAGCAAGTAAAATTATTTGTCAAATGGCAATGAAATTGGCTAGAAAATTGTTGGCATTTAAGTTTGAAAGCTGTCTGTTTAACTTACTTCCGGTCTACCAAACATTATAATATATCGACTTTCATTTAAAACTGCATTTGCTATATTAAAGTAACGATATGTGCATTACAAATTACATCAACTTTAAACTTGTACAAAGGCGATGACGTATCAAATTGGCTAAGTATTTCGCGTCTTTTTACCCCAATGCCTCTTTTCACATTCTAACCGCCTGCGAAACATAAGCCGCCTTCACTTTTCTGCTGGTTATGTTTGATTTCCGCTCGCTTAGTGAAACATTTCGCATGTGAAGCCATCAAAAAAAAGTTAGCTAGCGACTATGGATGATAGCGAGTTTGGGTGAACCTCATTGAATTCGTTCGTTTCGCCACTCGCTAACTATTGGCGAATCGATAACGGCTATAGTATATTGAAGGCGTTACTGTCATATCCGTCAAATGTAGGATAAAATGATGGATTTAAACTGCGCATAAAGTGAGCCAATAACATTTTGGTATGTAACAAAGGAAGTAATTAAATATCGACGCCTTTTATTTAGGTTGCATACCGTTGGCCGGTCAAATCCCTAACGAAGTCCTTTAATTGGTGGGTGTCGAAGTCATTTGGTAGGGATTTCGGTAGCAAGAATACATGTCTGTATGGCAACATTGCTCTCGCTCCCATGATACTCAAAAAATTACATCTAAAAAAAGAGCGCTTAAAAACTCGGGTCAAGAGTCATAATTTCGGACAATTTTTATGAAAAGGTGGATTTACTTCTCACCTTAAAAGTAAAATTAGTAATGGAAAAACAAAATACGCTAAGTTTTGGATTTTTTTTTTTCTACCGTTCCCGCCTGAGAGAGAAAACACCGTTTGAGCTTATCGGAGCTGGAATTATACTTGCCCGTTTTCCATTTGCTTGTGCGACAATTGCATTAGGAATGCGACTTTTCTAAGTACACTGGTTTACAGCAAAAATGTTCTATGGAGGTCGCTATCCAATTCCTATGTAGAATTGCTCGGTGATTCTGAAAATCGAGATAATTTTTTTTCTATGGTTACCTTTTCGAGTTATTTGCAATTTACCGTTATACAGCTTTAAAAAATTGTGATTTCACTTAATCACGTACTATGCATATCTTGTGAACTAATTGAATAAAAGAATAAAATAAAACAGGGTTACTACATACGCCACGTTCATCTGAGTAGGTAGAGTGTTTACATGGAAAACAGGAAGTGTCAGAAATGGTTAATTAATTTCTCAGAAACTATCAGGGCTATCGAAAAGTGATGTATGTATATACGGTTTATGGAGAATCTAATTTTATTACATTTGCCGTATCTCATATTACGATTATTTATTGGGTTCATAAGACCTCTTTATATGGAACCACTCTTTTTTTTAAGCCGAATAACGGTAATATATCGAAAACGTATCCACACAAAAAAAATAACTTGATTTTCGGAATAAGGGAGCGCTTCTACAAAATTGGATAGTGGCGTGAGTACAAAATCAAAATTAAAATTTGTGATCCATTGGTATTAATCGAAAGAGAGTAGCATGAAGGTATCGGAAATTACCTGAGATCACTAAAGTTAAATAAGTTTTGTTCAACACTTGTAAAATGAAATTAATGATTTTTAATTTTGATATATAATCAAATACAACTAAAAGTTTCTGGAGCTAAAAAGGTTTTAGATCATTTTCAAAAGGGCCAAAAAAAAGACCTAGGAGCTAAAGCCCAATTTTCGGAGCTAAAGATAAAAATAAAGAGCTCAATCTAGCTCCAAAAGCACCAAAATGGCGACACTGGTCTCTTTTGCTCATCTAACTTTCCTTACTCAGATGTGTCGGTGCTTAACGTGACTACCTGCTAAATTGACTTAACATCGCGATGCTCCTAAGCACAACGAATCAATTCAAATGCCTTTATCAGGGCATGAAATGCAAACACTTTAGTACCAATTGGCAGTGTGGTGTGAACATACTAACTAAAGGCTCGAGGCCCATAATAACTATGGTCCGGGACCCGATTTCAATGCAACTCCACATTGCACCATTGCTGGTTCTACCCGCATATCTTGGGGGACCTTTCATTACTCAGTAGTTTTAATCGTTGATCAACTCAATAAAACAGCAGTAAGCGCTCCGTGAGCAATCATTTTATTTATGCTCTTAGTTTAATGCGCCGCTTGCTTGGTTGTTTCTTCAAGATTAGCTCTTTCCTCTATTTCCAGTTTCTGAATAAAAAATTTCGCATAAACACCTTGACGGTTTTGTGTTTTAAAAATTTTTTTTTTTTTTNCTCTATTTCCAGTTTCTGAATAAAAAATATCGCATAAAAACCTTGACGGTTTTGTGTTTTAAAAATGTGGTGATAAATATTTTCGCATCACTTTAAATCTGTCATTAATACGAATAAACTCTTGAATTACATAAACCAAAAGAGGCTCAAAGGTTTCGGAAAGGGTTATAGTTAGACTTTACAAAGGTTGAATTATAGAAACTAAACTATACTAAAAAATTTAATGCCTATATTTTCTTGTAGATTCTTAAAGAATGGAACAGGGATATTGCGCTAAGAACCAAAACTTTGAATTTTTAGCGGTAATTGGCAAAGATCTTTTGAACAAATTCGCGAATTTTAATGTGTCGGAAATAATTTGAGTTATTATTGTAGATTGGCTTTAGTTAAGACTTATCTATGGGGTTAATTAAGATATAAATTTTTTTTTTTCAACCCAGAAAAAATGGAGCGAATTTTAAAAAAAAGTCTGAATTCGGTAAAAATTAAAGCTCATTTTTTAGTTGTCATATATCTCGGCTCAAAAGCTATACTTCAAAGGCTGCACAGCTGGTGTTGATAACATAGGTTAAAATATTACATAACCCGAGACCAGTTTGTACTCTTCCGGCCTTAGAATTGCTCGATTACCTCAGATTCTCGAGATACTCAAACCTAACCATACAAAAAAAACTAAGGTTGTGGCTAGGTTAGGTTAAGTTATTGCGGCAGATCCCACAGTGGGGTCTCACTTAGACATTATTTAGATTGTCTATTGTGTTACCACATTATACAAATTCATTGTACAGGTTCTCTATACTACACTAAGAGTGCTGCTAAGTGCTGGGTGGTTAAAACAATATTCCGCGGGCAGCTGATTTCCACTCCCCTTTTCGGGAGTGTCAATGAAATTAGCTGGATTTGAAAGGCTTCCTAGGTGGTTGAGGAAGAGGTCAAGCATTTCCCCACCAGTTTTTATCGTACCATTAGCGATTACAGCGTGTGCCTCTTAGTCGGCAAAACATTGGTGCATACCACCTCTGCTTGACAGTAGACACCTCCTCCAACTCTCACGTTCAGCTTCGATCCGTCTGCGAAGATGTTTATTGGACCTCTACTACAGAGACTACCCTTCTCACATTCGGCCCTTGGTGCGATGTGAGTGGAAAGAATTTTGTTATATTCGCATTTATACAGCTCGATGCGACAATTGAATCTTTCCTTCTCGTTTATTCTGATTTTTTTTATTTATTAATTTTTTTTTGTATCGAAGATATCCTCCTTTGAAGTTTACGATTTTAGAAAATATACATATTTTTCGCCACATAAATGCTTTGAATTAAAATTCAATGTGTTCAGCGGGTAGCAGGATAACAATAAAATAACCCTACATTAAAAAACTTAAATGCCAACATATCCAAATTTACGAAAAAAAAACAGAAGGGAAATTAAATAATAAACTTATAATAAATATTTTTTTAATATATTTCCATTAAAACCACAAATGTTGAAATTGTTGTTCTTGAAATTGTTTACAAAATAAATTTTACTAGTTACTTATGTATGAGTCTTAAATTTGCAGCTCGCTCCACTCTATATATCATACTGCCTTACTCTCTTATAAAATTTAACATCTGTACAATACAAATTTCAAAAAAACATCTTTCCACTTTTATATAAATACTTCTTAGGTGAATTATTAATTCTTAGATTAAAGACAATTACAAAATTGTGCTTAAAAAAATGTATATTCATTCTCATACCACACTTACCTACATAGACCTATTTATCATACATATTTTACGCAAAATTCGTGTTGAAATTTGTTGAAAAAGTAAAAGTTGAATATTTATTCTCAAAAATCAAAACAGGCATTTGCTCTACTAATGTAAAATTTTTGTATATACTTTTTCTTTATTCTTCTTTCTATTACATTTCTTCGCTAAACAAAAACATAAAACTAAACCTCGTGACCACTACACAACTGCCATAACAAAATACAACCACTGAATGTCACTGTTACGCCACTTATAAATAATAATGAAAACTAAACACTATATACCGCAATATTAATTTAAAAAAAAATAAAAATCTGCATTTGTTACGCCAACTTTTTTGGTGACACTGTAAAATACANGTTAAATAATAATGAAAACTAAACACTATATACCGCAATATTAATTTAAAAAAAAAAAAAAATCTGCATTTGTTACGCCAACTTTTTTGGTGACACTGTAAAATACAACTTCGCCTTGAAATACGCTCTTTTTCCTTTTTAAAAAATAAATGCAAATAACTGAATTAAATTTTTTTCTGCGCGCCTATATATTCCTTTAATTACATTTTCTTTGTGAAATTTCAAAAATGTTTAATTTTCTTTTTGAATTCGGTTTTCGAAAAAAAACAAAAAAACTAATTTCGAATTCTCTAATCCTTTACGCTGCACTTATCAAACCAATACAACTACAAATAATTTACCTTTCATTAAAACCAAATTGTCATAAACAAAAACCAAAAAAAATAAAAAATAAAAAATTGCGAAAAAATATGAAACTCACACGCCCAACCAACCAACAGGTACATATTTCAATTGCATAATGTTTATGGTAGCTTCATCCGTTGTGTCAACGATTTTAATATTAAATTATCATCATCGAAATGCTGATACGCACGAAATGTCCGAATGGGTAAGTTTTGTTAATGCAACAACAGCAAAAACTACTACTACTACTACTACTACTACTACTACTACTACTACTACAAGTACAAGTACAAGCAACATTCATTCATTTAATCAATCAATCAATCAGTCACACGAAAGTGTTATAAAAAAAATGGTAATAGGGATCCAACTGATACAGTCAACAAAAAAAAAACGAAAATATTTTTGTATGTTAAGTAGACGCGTAAACGCCCAAAAGTATGCAAATTTATGCGTATATAGTATACTTTTCGCCTACTTTTTGTGTTTACGCCTAAATGTATGCTCGTATTTTGTGTTATACTGTGTTTCAATTTCAGTTTGCTTTTTATGGTTGTGCTCCTAGTCATTTTCTATAATTATTTTGAAATTTTTTTTTTATTTATTTGTTATCAACTTGTTCTTACGTGTTGTTCTTGTACACAAATGTGTTTCAAATTAAAGAGTTTTGAGCAAATTTTTCTATACGCATAATCATTTTGAGCGGGCAGATCTTTTTGCTCCGAAAAGTATGCCATATTAATCACTCACATATCTGAATGTCTGTGAAGTTGGCATACGGTATGATGCAAAAAGACAAAATAAAAGCTGTTCTGAGTAGCTTTTCAATAGTCCTACAGTTCTTGAAAAAAAAAAAAAAAGTTATGGATATTTTGACAACAAAAAATTGCTTCGAAAATTGTGTATGCCAGATTCACGCAGCATACGACATGTGGCAAAAAAACAAATACAAAATTGTTCTGAGCAGCTTTTCAATAGTTCTAGAGTTCCTGAAATGGAAAAAAAATCTGCAAAATTAAGCCGAAAAAGACATGTTTTTCGAAAACGTCTAAAATGTTAAAATTTTGAAAAAAGAAAAAATTAAATCTGTTCTGAGTAGCTCTTCAATAGTTCTAGAGTTCCTGAAAAGGAAACAAAAAGTTCTGCAAAATTACGCCGAAAAAAAACACGTTTTTCGAAAAAGTCGAAAAAGTTAAATTTTTGAAAAAAACTAAAATAAAAATTAAATCTAGCTACTCAGAACAACGACCAAAAAGGAAATTTTCTTTTTTAGTTTTGCATCATACCGTATGCCAACTCCCCACACATCATATCTGAGGCACGAAATTCATTCGCCATAAGTCATTATTGCCTTTTCCGCGAGCATATGCCCAAAGTAGGAACTCGTTTAGTGCTTTATACTCAGAAAAATAAATATTATTGGATAATAATTATCTGGACTGACACCTAGGCGACTGTGCTCTAAAACTTTCGCTTGTTCATCAAATGCCATTTAAGTTCCCTCTTTCATATTTCGCTCTTAATGTGCCCTCGGGCCCAATTAGGTATTTATGAAATATAAAAATTATTCTATTCTGACATACAGAAAACCCTTAAGTTTCCAAAATTCTCGCATAGTCAAGGAGACCCAAGAAAATAATTTTACAAATATTTTGCACTAAAAACCTCAATCATGCCTGTATTGCTCTGCATACTTTTAAGCGCGCCGCAGCAAATTTCACCATCATATTCGAAGCCACTTCTATTCAGCAGTCTAGCTTACTTAACTTCTCCTTCCACTTTTTAAAATGTCCTTCATTTTCTTTAATTTAATTTCATCATTTCATATAATATTTTTTTTTATGTATCTCTGCCTCCTGCCATTATATTTGTTTGTATTGTTGTTAGACATACATACATATACACATTTAGTGTACCCAAAGAAAAGAAGAAAAACAAGATGAAGAAACAAATTTTCATAGCTGTCATCAACGAAAAAAAAAGAATCAAAAGCAAATAAGTACCTAATGCAAAAAAATCGCTCGCTATTTTGTGTGTGTATTTTTTATGTGTTGTCGTTAAACGTCCACTGCCTACTATAAATGTAATTTATGTAATGAAAAATATCGTAATGTTGATGTTGGGCCCCTTTCAGTGAAAAAAAGAACAAACAAAAAAATAAAAAATAAATTTACAGTTGCGTAAAATTACAAACCCATATTTGTGTGTCGCCGCTAGTAGTGTATGTGTGTGTGCGCACACTCTCTTTGGTGGGTGTGCGCGCCCAGTGCAACACAGAGCCAGCAACATCGCCACTGTAGTGTTACGATAAAACTATAATCCGTTTTTTACACGGCATAGATTTTTTTTTAGCCACTAATGGTTTTAAACTGCTAATAAATATACATACATTTACATGCATAGTAGTTAATAACACCAAACTATTTTATTTATTTATAAGTTCACCGTGCTTGTAGTTGATGTTTGTATAACGCAAGCATAATTCTAGGCGCGCTGACTTATGTTCACACATACACGCATACATACTCTGCTTGTACTTTTCGTGCTTCTTACTAGTTAATATGAGTAGTCCTTTTTTTGTAATTAGGCTATCCGCATACATACATATTTACTAGTAATTGTTTATGCGAAACGTTTTTTATTTAATTATGTAAATACTATTATAAATTTACTATAATCTATAATTAAACTACTAATTTATTTATGCCCTCAAAATGCATATCCGAATTACATCTAATGAAATTAGTATAAGTTTTTCAAAAATATGACTGTGTGCCTATTTTTTCCCTTCATCGACCTGTTTTCGATTTATGGGCATATGGAACCAGCTCAAGCAACATAAAGCTTAATTACACTGTAGGCAAAATGTAAGCCGCCGAAGCATGTAAACTAAATATGTAGGATCGTAGATTATGTATACCGTTTTTCTAGATCACATAATTTTCGCAATGTATTTTCATTTCTTGTATGAAAAATTTAAACTTTAACAAGGAAAAAATTTAATAATTTAATTGTACAAACAAATATTTTTAAAGCAAGCCTTCTAAATATGAACGAAATCGAAACCATAAATACTTATTTAACAAATATATCGACTCGTGCGCCACCTATCGACAAAATCTTTAGTGGAGTTATTTCTTTTCATGTAGTTAATATACGCTCCAAATATGAACCAAATCGGACTATAAATAAGGGGTTTTCAACTATGTCGACTTCTGCGTCACCTATCGGATTAACTTATCTTCCGTATTGCATTATCATCGGGTTCTGAGCCAACTGTGAAGTGTCAAGTCTCTAGGTCATTGGGAAGTTGGTCAAAAATTTATTGCAAAATTTGCCCCCTAACAAATATACATACATACAGAGCAAGTTAAGTTAAGTAAAAGCTTGTAAATACTAACACCTATTTTACAATTAGTTTCATTTGTATTACAGCCAATTCATTTGCTAAAAAATTTTAGCTACTAACAATGAAAATCGATAAGTTAATAATAAGTTTAAGTTAATAAAAAAAAACTTTCTTATTTATTTAATAACTTACAGCGCTCTTACGCGATATTTATTTGCATATGTATTAAAATGCTACCTTTTTTATCTACTCGTATGTACCATACATATATTGGAACGTATCAGAAAAGTCGCATTTATATAGACAAATACATATCGTGTAAGAGCGCTATTAATACATGTCGAACCCTAACAGCCAAAGAATTAGCTGACATTTTTTTTTTTAATCTTTTTGATGCAGAACATTGATATGTATGAACAGGTAGGATAATCCCCAATCCAAAAATGGATCCGAAAAAGTAAAAACCAAGTGGATGAAATGCTGATTTTTGTCAGTTTACCGATTCCATTTTCGGATACTTTGACGATCCGCTTTTCGACTAAAGTGTGTGGCAGAAACGTATGTACAGACAAGAACCGAAAATTGTTTTGAAATAGATACGTTTTGTGGCTGTTTTTCTGAAATTTTTCTTACTGTCTTCAAAATTTACATACGTTTCCCTGCTAGCTGGGAAGTCGTTGTTTTTTCCTCGCCTTTCCTATTGACATGGCAATTATCCCTGACTGCTGGGTATTGTGTAAANCGTATGTACCATACATATATTGGAACGTATCAGAAAAGTGGCATTTATATAGACAAATACATATCGTGTAAGAGCGCTATTAATACATGTCGAACCCTAACAGCCAAAGAATTAGCTGACATTTTTTTTTTTTAATCTTTTTGATGCAGAACATTGATATGTATGAACAGGTAGGATAATCCCCAATCCAAAAATGGATCCGAAAAAGTAAAAACCAAGTGGATGAAATGCTGATTTTTGTCAGTTTACCGATTCCATTTTCGGATACTTTGACGATCCGCTTTTCGACTAAAGTGTGTGGCAGAAACGTATGTACAGACAAGAACCGAAAATTGTTTTGAAATAGATACGTTTTGTGGCTGTTTTTCTGAAATTTTTCTTACTGTCTTCAAAATTTACATACGTTTCCCTGCTAGCTGGGAAGTCGTTGTTTTTTCCTCGCCTTTCCTATTGACATGGCAATTATCCCTGACTGCTGGGTATTGTGTAAATGAACAGTATTGTCAATTAAAAATATAATGACATTTTATTTAACATGGTTGTTTTCAGTTGCAAAACAAAGTAAATTTAATTTTCTTTAAGGAGCTAAGAAGCGAATGAAATTTTGTAGCTTTCTTCTCCAGCTACGCTCAGCCAAAATCCTTTGCTCCTTAGCTCCTTTCCCCTTTACGCCACTCCGCTCCGAAGGCCTGATTTTTAGTGTAAAGTTCATCTGTTGGTTTAAATCAGTGGCGAACATAAAGATTTTTTGTTCTTGACCGTCTCAAGCACCATATGGAAAATTTTTTAAGTCGGAAAAAGCCACGCACACTTTAAGGGGATTTAGGGGATTTTGACGGGGCTTAAGCAGGCTAAACGGAATGTGTATACCAATTTTTGTGGAGATCGGCGAGTGGTTTTCATGATATGTTCACCCACTTGATATGGGTGGTGGGTGGGCAATTTGACGAAAAAACATTTTTTTGCTAAGGGCCATTGTATGTCCCTTTCAGTGTCGAAAAAAATTTTACGGTAAGCTAACAATCTAAAAGTTTGTATATCAGGAAAAGTCAACCCCTTGAAGGTGAGAACATTTTTTTGTTTTTGTGGATAGATAATTTGACAGGGCACCTCGAATTTCTTAAAAATGTTAAAGCCACAAATAAAAAATTAAAAACTACTAAGCTAAGTCCTGCTTTATTTTCATACCGTTTCAGTGAATTATACAAAAAAATATATATATTGGTTTTCATTTTAAGGAGTTATTCTGGTTATCACACTTATACATATACTCTGAGTTTTAGAGCTACGAGTTTTTACCTGTGGGGTAGTCACAATACTAAAACTTAAAAAAAAAACTAATTATGTTACAACTAATTTCTTGAATGCTACTAAACAGAAAGCTTTCCAAAACAAATAGGATAAATACAAAATGAAAAGGTGAAAAGGGAGCTAATTAGTCGCATTTTAGTGGCAGCCATATGAAATGTCGATTATATTCGACAAATCCACGGAAGGGGTTATGGGCATTTCCATCATGTCTAACGTGACCATCGCGCATAGTGATATTTGGTCCCCATTTCGTGCCCATAAATCCCAAAATAAGCTATCAATTTTGGGGTTTTTTATTCTTTTGGGTTGGCTAAAATGATGTTTCAGCTAGGGATGGGTAGTGGTGAGGTTGAAATTCGATTCGTTCCGAATTTCGAACGTTGCCCAACATTTCGAAATTTGGTGTTGCAAATTCGATTTAATTCGAACTTTTTCGAATTTTGAAAAAAAAAATTCTGAAAATTTAAAAGTTTGTTTGTAAGAATGATAAAACAAATCGAAAAACTGATTCAGCTTCACAACTAAAAATAAATACAAATACATATGTATTTTTTTTTTCAAATAAATATCACAAAAAAAAAATATATCAAAAAATCCAAAAATTTAGCAAATGTAGTATATTGAAACTAATATTTTGGGACGTATAAAGTGATTTTATTTATTTATTATTGCTTACAAAAACAAAAGACATTTCTACATACTTCACGTTACATACATATACAATCATACGTATGTATGTTTATACTTATACAACGAATAAAAAAGGCTTACATTTAACGACAACGTATGACTTTTCTTTTTAAACATTTTGGGTTTGGTTTTTCCATAGCTAAACGGCTGATATTTTCAACTTATGCCAAAAATTTCACTTCACATTTGACATCAGTGATGAAAAACGGAATGCCAATCACCTGACACCAAAATTTGACGACATTTCTACAAGGACTGCGATGTATTTGACACAGCTGTTAAGGCATTTTTTAATGTCAGTAATTTTGACATAATGAAAACCTGCTGCTACATGTTTAATATGCCTTGCGTTAGATAAAGTTTTAATATCATAAGGCATCTGAAATCTTATTTATTTTTTATGAATTTAGTTGTATGGCTGGGATGTCTAACTACTTAAATCAATAAATACATTTCACTATGAGTTAGAACTTAAACATTTATGGTGACGTGCCATAATGGCAATGGAAACAATGTCACTGATATTCATACACAGGCACTATATTTTCGATGACATAAACACACTTTCGTTTTGTGAATTTAAGTCTAAATAACAAAATTTACTTTTATAACATTACATACACGGCTAAAAATTTCGGTTTTAATTTTAAACTTTTTGGACTACATGTATGACCAAACTAAATTCAGTTTCAAATACAAACTTTCCAAGTTTAAAAAAAAAAGAGAGCACATACATATGTTGGGTTTAGAACTTAAACAGTTCGGTTTAAATTTTAAACCCAAACATTTTCATAATTAAAAATAAAAAATAAAAAATTAATTTCATGCTCCGTCCGATGGTCATTGAACCCGGACAGCCTTGGTGCTACCAATTGTATGAAGCATCTTTGCACACTCAGCTACAGCCACGCATGTATGTAAATGTGCTTTCATATGTTGAGTTTGAATCAACACCGCATTTCGCTGTGTGCAAACATTTTCTATTTCGGTTTAAATTTTAAACAAAATTTTCTATATATGAAACCTAGAAACTCGAATTAAAACATTTTGGTTTGATTTTTAAACGACGAACTTTTTGGACTAAAATTTAAACCAGAATATATTAAAAATTGCTTAAAACTATTGACTGGTTTAAAAAGTAGACTATAAAAGATTAAAAAAGGCAGTAGTCCCAGCGCGGTTTAAAAATTAAACCCAGATTTTTGACCGTGCATGTATGTATTTCACTTTTATAGGTTGAATAAATTCCAAAGTGACTTAATGTCTATTGACATTATTTCACTTTTGGCCTGGGTATTAATGCCATTGACATTATTGCACGTCACCACATTTATTGGTGTTCAATTGTTCCATTTTCTTGTGTATTCTTAATTCAATCGCTGCATCGAAACTAACGATTTTCAAATACGATGCATTGATGCAATATGTTGTTGCATCAGATCGAAAAAATGTCGATGTATTTTGTTTTGTGTTTTAGGCTATTTGATCGAGTAAGTTCCTGTGCAAGAAAAGGCTTATTTTCTTCACTTTTGATGTATTTTATTGACTTGCATCCCTAAACCAAGTATGGTACCACACACAGTGATGCCAGATTTAGTCGGAAAGAAGAAAGTTGCAGAGTTACTTTTTTGCAAATTAGGACGGTTCGATTTTATTCGAATTTTAGCACCACAAGGTTCGATTTCAAAAATTTACCATTTTGGAGTAAAAATTCGATAAAAGTTCGAATCTCGAAGCTTCGAATATCGAATTTACCCATTCCTAGCAGAAAGCATATTTTCGCTTGGTGTATAAAAAGGGGCCGGCGATGCCAGCTTCTCCATGTTGCAGCGAGCTATCTTTTATTTCTGGTGTTTGTACTTCCAGCTCTTCTTTGCACGGGTGGGTGCGGTTGCTGCATTGAATTTGAATTTTCGTCACGTCATCGTCTTCAATGCACTCTCTCGTTGTCCAGATATTAATAGTCTCGATGAATTGCATCGGAAACCCTTCTGCTTCCGAACCATTCTGATCTGAAGAAAGGACTTTTCCCTCCGCGGAGTTTTATAGTTCGGATTGATGCTGTGTCGATTGCCGCAATGTATTCCGCCCATAAACGTTCATCGGCCTGTTTTTCGTGTTCGGAAATTCCCTTTTGTATCGCGATGTTCATCGTAGGGGGTTATGCAAAGAGCATTGGCAGCAGCTTGGCGCCCGAATATGCGACCGAAGATCGACCTCACAGTTAAGCTGGACAAATGCGGACAGAGCGTCTCGGCTGTTAGGTGCTTATGATTATACTTTTCTTCAGACTGCTCTTCTTGTCGCGGTAATTCCATCCATACACTTCGATGCAGTATAGAAGGTGTATTTATAAC
>NW_016158136.1:52878-65554 GCF_001687245.7 Rhagoletis zephyria
ACCATATTTTATGAGCACACTCTTAATACAGTACTTACGCATGCATTCCATTAGTAGCGATCATTAATTATGAAAAATCACTTCAAAACATCAATCCTCCATTTACCTACTACAATCGATGCAGTCGATGGCAGTAGGACACAATTAATTAAATTACTTACATGCAATTACTTATGCAAAATTGATTGTTAAAAACTGCAGTATAGCCAGACAGCGAAAAGAGCTTAAAGAGCCAACGCACTCAGCCTTTTTGAATTGCATCAATGTGGAATTAAGGCAAATAGCTATAAACAAGTGTGGGTGCACACTTATCAAACAATGCAATTAATGAATGATTGCAAACAAGGAAGTGAGCGCAAAAATAAAAAGTAGAGTAGAAATTGTTTGCAAATTCATAGCCAAAAAAAAAGAACAAAATTACCAATTACGGATAGCAATTCGTACGCGCCAATATGCGGCATATTGGGAGTTTTTGCGGATTTACCTCCTATCGCTTACATGACGCATGCATAGCAGACATATCAATCACTTTGCAGCAGGCGAAAAAAATAAAATGGCTTAAAATTGTGAACACGGAAGTATAATACAAGCACATACGCACTTATAGGCACTTTCTCGTTGATGTATGTATTTATACCCTGCAGTGAAAAATTAACAATTGTTAAAAATAACCAACTTTTAATTACCTATGACAAACGCAACTTAAAGTGAGTTGTAAAATCGTGCAGGAGTCATGCGGACGCAATCGGTAGTTTGTTTTATTTACAAGTTTCTATTTAATTCTCATACAAAAAAATACTTTGAATCCATTTTTTCTGCACTTCACAAATTCTTTTTCGAATTCAGGACAAATAAAATGTAATTCGAAATTTTATATTAACATTTGGATGTTATGTCTGACGAAATTCCAATATAGGACCACCTAATGCAGAGTATGTAAACAAATTTGCAATGTTGAAAATAAATCAAATAACTAAAAATGTAAAAACAAATAATAAAAAATTATCAAAATCTTTTTAATTGATATTTTATGTAGTTAGTTACAAGTTAGGTGACATGAAATCCAGAAGAATCTAGGACTGAATTTTTTGCGGGCATCGCCCTACAAAAGTAGTTAGCCTTTTTCGAGCAAAATATACAGTTATTAGTTAACACTAGTGTTCGCGTAAACAGACTAAAGTTAAGTATAAGCTAACGTCACTCCCTGCAGGGTACATATGTATATACATACTTGGCTACTAAATGCGAATTACATCCTGCCAATACAAATGACAGCTGCACAAAAATTGTGAAATGTACAATTGAGCTCTCGCCTACCAATCCAATAATAGTTAAAATTTGCAATGTACGAATGCGCTATGTGCGGGCATTTTTTGAATGTGTATTATTGCATTTAAATGCGCATGAAAACGGTATACAAATAAGCCATTGAATTGCTTCTACTTTTTAATCCCCTCCAACGTAAGCTTACCCACGAACTACAAAATTTATATTAGAGTTTTTTGCTCAAATATGTGCCTGTATATTTAAATTTATGTTTGCTTCTCTCAAAATTAAAATATATGTAGATCTTTGTATTTGCTCTTTATTAGAAATTATATTCAGAGATCGTCCGAATTTTATTGATAAAGTCCGATTGGTTGATTTATTCGAAGCGATTTCCTTAGGCTAAGAAAAGGTACCCGTATATGCAAATATTTCTTGAGTGCTGAGTGGTTGAAGATTGTGCGAGATCAGCTTTAGCTATTATTTTAGAGGCCACGTGCTTTTTAAGCCTTCTCCAGTGCCTGATTAAAAGGTTGCCAAAGTATTATTATTCTTTTGATTCTCTAAATAAAATTTAAAGTCTTGTTACCTGCGAATTGTAGGCCTGTATCGCCTTCGTTTGATTGAAATTCCTATATACATAGAGTAAATATACAGCTTAGAATTAAATCAAATGGTACTCGTATAAATTGAGGTATACTAAACGCCAGAAATATCATAACCTAAAAGACTTTCAGCATTGAATTCCTAATCGTCCATTCCTTTCCGCTAGTTAAAGGTCAACCGGCATTCGATCAAAGTGGGCAGACCTGTCCGCTGTACGCGAAAAATCTGGCTATTGTACACTCTTAGATAACCAGCAAGTAAACCGATACTCTTCTTTGCACCAACTATCACAATTACCTGAATCAAATAAAATACTATCTCTGACGTCATTGATGTTACTTCAGGAGTCCCTCAAGGTAGCCACCCAGGCCCGATTCTGTTCTTGCTTTTTATAAACGATATTTCTACAGATATACAATTTTCCAAAATTTTAATGTCTGCAGATGATGTAAAGCTTTATAAATCGTACGTTTCAATTCAAAGAAAGGTCTTCGCTACAATCAGACTTAGACAGCATGGCTTACTGGTGTCAAGTAAATCTTATGAATCTAAATCTTAAGAAATGTAAAGTAATGAGCTTCTCGCGAAGAGCTGTTCATCCCGCTTCTTATACCATAACCTGGAGCAGGTATACAATTTTGTGGACCTTGGTATCACAATGGATCCTAAGCTTAATTTTAATCTTCATACTAATGTGACAGTCAACAAGGCTAAAGGTGTACTTGCATTTGTGAAACGATGGTCAAAAGAATTTTGTGACCCTGTTTACAACATTAGTTAGGCCAATTCTGGAATACGGTTCGGTGGTTTGGAATCCAAGGTATTAAATTTACTCAGAAAAGATAGAATCAATTCAAAAACAATTCCTACTTTTTGCTTTAAGAAATTTCCGTTGGGATTCTCAATATAATCTCCCACCTTATACGAGCCGATTAAAACTTATTAATCTTCCTACACTTTCCAGCCGCAGGCAAATCCTTGGTACCATTTTTATAGTTAAATTACTAGCAGGCTCAATTTCAAGTCCGCTTCTTTTTGGCGAAGTTAGTCTTAATGTTCCCTCCCGGGTATCAAGACACTTTTGCCCCCTATTTCTGAAAGCTTGTAAAACTAATTTTGAATTGCACGACCCACTTCGTTGCTTATGCCAGGATTTTAACTCTCATTCCAGCACGATCTGCTTTCAGCATTAAGAAATCGATACTGTCCTCTCTCAATAAATGAATCATTAAAATGTAGACATAAAATCGGCTGATGAATTTAGTTCTGTAGCTGAACAGTTTTAGATCTCGACACTTAAGAAATTCCTGCCTATCGTGACTCGGCGCAAAAATTGAAAATACTGGTTCCGTACGTCATGCGGACTGCGACCCGCGTGCGGATGGGCGGTAATGGAGGATAAAAACCGTTAGAATATTATTATTATTATTATTAAACCCAACCCACTCTTGTTACTTTGTAACGCCTCCATTGCCTCTGGTTCCATTACAGCCAGGATATCGCAACATTTCACAACAATATTCCAGGCAATCAATTCTAACCAGAAATGGTGAAAACCACCCTATGAATGATTACAAGAGAACTCTGGCAACTGACTTTCAACTCCCCACAGTCTTTCGTAATACAAATGTCAATGCTGGCAATTATCTTGAAAGCTCTTTACTGACCTTCGAAACGCTAATTGAAATATCGGCCAACGAGAAGGTCTTAGCGTTATGCTGTTCGTATTTTAGCAATTCGTTTTTTTTTTTAATTGAATTGAATTTAAAAATATATATGTATATCTTTTTCTTTCTAAAACAATAAAATAAGATTTTGTTTATTAAAAAAGAAAATGAAAATAAAAGAAAAATAGATTGAAATATTTTTAAAAATTAATAATAATTATAATAATAATAGATTGGCGCTTACACATATGTAAGTGATTGGCCGAGCTTCTCCTCCGATTTGTGGCGTGCGCCTTGATGTTGTCACACAAAGCGGAGAGACCTACAGTTTTACGCCGACTCCGAACGGAGTTTGTATTTTTATGAGAAGCTGTTTTTCATGGCAGATATACACTCGGAGGTTTGCCAATGCTTGGCGAGGGACGACCGCTGTTAAGAAAAAAAACCTTTTTTTCTATACTTTTTTTCGATATTGCTTTGACCAGGGTTTGAACCCTGGGGCTGCGGAGTGGAAGCGTGCACTGCTTACCACTACACCACAGTGGCCGACGATTTTTAAAAATTAAATTAAAGAAAAAACATGTTTCTTTTTTTCTTTTGTAAACGGTAAAGTTTTAAAATTATACTAGGAAAAAGAAACAAATTAATTAAAAAAAAAATAATTAATAATAAATATTTCAAAATATTTACAATATATTTGTCTTTTCAAAACAGTACAATATAAAAATATCAACCAATAAAAGAAAACCAAATTAAATTAAAAAAAGAAGATAAAAGAAGAGTTAAATAAATTGCTAACAATTAAATATTAAAAAAATAATAGTTTTCTTTTTGATACAATAACATCTAAAAGTTTAAAGGAATTTAAATTTTAGAAAAAAAATACATTAAATAATTTTCTAAATAATTAATTTAATTAAAATATATATATATATTTTTATTTCAAAAACAAGTACCAGGTTGACCGAGCCTTGCCCGGAGTAAATATACTTTTTAAAGTTTTCAATATTTTAATGGTTTTAAAAAACATTTTGGAAAAAATGGATTTCGATATCTATTAAGTAAACTCCCAATTCTAAAATTTAGGTGGCAACCCTATTCCGACATACGCTGGAATGAATGGTACATATCTTGAGCGCATATGTACTGTGTATACATAACAAAATGTTGATTGAAATTAACAAAATAAAAATTTTCTGACCAAAGTTCTCAATAATGCATTTCATTTGATATCCATATTGCGATGTTTTAGATAAATTATGGAGAATCGAAAATAATTGGCAACCCTACGCTATTATCGTAAGGGATAAGATTTTGTACATAGGAAAAGCATTCTTGAAGGACGTTCTCTTGATACCCATGAATGGTAATATTTTACCTTTTTTAAACAAAAAATTAAATAAATATGCGATTAAAAATAGGTGGAAACCCTATGAAAAATATTTGAATTAGAGATCTTTAAAATACCTCCCAGTTGATATCCATATTGTGATATTTTAATTGATTTGTAACTAATTTGGAATGTATGCCAACCTTATACGAATCCTCTTGGAGATAATGGCCCGTAGTCATAGTCAAAATAAAGTCGACTTTAAAGTTAGTTCCAGCTTTTTGACATAATTTTCAATGGGATATCTGTCAAAAAAGCTGCAACTAAGTTTAAAGTCGACTTTATTTTGACTATGACTACGGGCCAATGCCTATTCCGATAACCTTAAAGTCCAAAACATTATCTGTGTACAAAATTTCATTAAAATCATTAGAACCGTTTCCAAGAACCCTATGGATACATATATATATAAGAATTGCTCGTTTAATGTAATAAGATAACATCTAAAAATTAAAATAAAATTTTATTAAAAAAGAAAAAATGTGAATTTAGAAAAAGAAAGAAAAATTTCACTGCCCGAAAACTCGAACATACATCACTCAGCCATTGCGACAGTTGGAGCGACGCGAGCTAAATGGTATACAAGTGCTTTTTTTTTCAAAATAACTTTTCACCACGAGTGGTGAATGGCAGAGCTTTTTTAAGACTTTTTTGCTAGAATAACAAAAGACTTTCGAACTATCTTTCAACTGTCTTATTTTTTGCTATCTTAGCTAGAATTGCCCTATTATTCTAGCTACACATATTGCTCCAAGTTTTATCTTCTATTTTCATCAATATTTACCTTGGAGCAAGTCGCTGAGTTTGATACGGGAGTGAACTTTAGCGGATTATATATGCAAGATTTTTACAGTGAAACCTCTGAACTGCTGTTGAATTACTCTAGTGGTAAGAGAACTTAGTCCAATAAACCAACTGCGCAGAGATCCTGGGATCGAAATCCATGGTAATCTATTCAACATGCCTAGTTATAGTACCAAAATGCAAAGCCACAACATTTGTTCGATAGTCCGATTGAAGTTGGTTTTTGACAACTCTGCTTTAAAAACTCGGGTCAAAAAGTTAGAACAACTATTCATCTCAAGGAATGATGAAATCAAAAGGGTGACGCGATTAGTACGTTTGATTTCTTAAACCTTTGTTAATAATTATGATTCCTTGATTGCCAAATGATGCATTTTTTAAACTAATTTAGAAGCACTCAAACTCGTTTGCAATTATAGGCATTCAGGTTTGGTTCTGGATAGAAAGTTTTTATAAAAGGTGCTACATAACTTAGGCAGGAATTAAAATTTTATCAGTGACGCTGTGCTATTGCAAATAGGGCTTTGATAACGATGGGTCTCTGGGCCAAAATTGCTGCGTATCGAAATAAGATTAAGGGCACTATGATCTCACCTCACTCATTCTCTGAAGTTTTCTGGAGCTCTAAAAATGAACTGTCCAAAACTAGTTTCTCTTTCGGTCACCTCGTAGTACTTTTTACTGGAGCCCAGTGACCATCTTAACATTGCAATACCCTGCTGAGTTCCCGGCAGGGGATCTGCTCCTGAACCGCCGCGATTTCACGAGATCAAAGTTTGAGCATCTGCACCTACACTACACAAACTCTCCTTAATAATTATGTATATACGGTAGATTTTAGTCACCTGCCAAGCTCCAGCGAAATATTAACACCAAAGCTACTGAATCTGAATCCCTCTTGATACCACAATAGACAACTCAGTAATTTGCATACAAACATATACGAGTACGTTTACGAAAACTTCAGCCAACCGAATTCCCAAATTTGCGAAAGAATTTGCATATATAAATTTTAAAGCAGAAGGAGTTGAAAAATGTTTAGAATGGAAAGCTTAAGAAAACGTATACCAAAACTTTCTGAGAGCATTGTTGACCTATAAAATAAAAAGCACACAAAATAAAAAATCAATAGGTCCCTCTCATATCACTAAAATAGATATCAAAATAAAAATAAAAATTAAAATCAAATTTCCCTTTGTGGTATTAAAACATCATTCCATCGTACTACAGCCTATTTACTGCATATCCTCCTAACCCTCAAAGCACCACAATCCATTGTTATGTAGCACAATGCAATGCAATGCGAATCGCATTGTCACATTGCCACATTGTCACAACAATGTTGCAGGTTGCGCAAATTTGAAGTTTGTTCTATTGAAGTGAGAGTCAAGTTGCATGCAAAGTAATCGTAGTTAACATGAATGGATGGGAGTTGATACTTGAAGGCAGCAACTCGTTGTACTTCCGTAATTCATATGCCACGAAGACATACATACACACACACACGCGCCAACAACTTTCACAAACATTTCGCTCGCGACATTTGTACCACCTATTGTCATTTACTTTACCTGTATGGATATTTATACCCGTATACATCTTGCCGCGCACCTCCCAATGTTCAACTAGGTTCGTTTCATTTTGTGTCAGTCATGCCTTTACAATGAGATAACGTATCAATTTCCCATTCAAGCGATTGCCACATAAGTCGCAAAGAAAATGCAATGCAAAGGAATATGTACTTAGTTATGCTGCTGGTATGTAAGATTTGTACTATATTTGTGTGGGTGGCATTGTGTTTTCTTGTCTTTGTGGTTTTATTCGAGATATGTACTTAGTACTATACATAAGTTTACTTTGATATGGTAAGAGACGAGCAACGAAGCAGGATGTTAAAATTACACTACAAAAAATAGGTGCTAAAATATGGAAAGCTCATTAGAAGAGTAAGAAAATAGTAGTCTCGGTTTGCTAAAAAACCAAATTATTTACTCGTAGCTATACTTGTGATCTGTTCACTGTCTCCATATTCACTACAATTTATTTTCAAATCACTTACAAAATCTTCGTGGCTCGCCTTTGATTTTTTGTTGCTGTCCTTATAAGTACACTATTGTGTCCTCGAGCGGGATAAAAGCCTCAGGATTCGTCATTTGAAGCACAGCTTTGGTTAGTAAAAATTGCAGATATTTGTTATCGAAAATTTAGTCTTCTGAATAAACAAACTTTTTTCAACCACTCTTCCTGAACCTCTCTTCACTGTGTAAGTATGCACTTCTCAAATAGCGTTTGGAAGAATGCATTGAAGAGATTGTTACACTTTAGGGAAGTTCTATATATAGTATGCACATTCCCAGCTTGCCTGCTTCCCGCTAGCTGCAAAAGGCCGGTCATCAACTCCCTTAGCGGCAGCCGAAAAGAGTGTTGAACCAAGCCAGGACCTACATCAAAGTCTGGCAATCTGGAATATACCATGGACGCCACTAAAAAAATCTCTTGTTTTGAGAGAGTCGTAAGCAAAAAATGGGGTCATAACACAAACATTTTCCGCTGGTTTTGCGCAGCGTTTGTAAAATTAGTTCTTCCATATGAAACAGATGTACGGTGCCCTACCTCTTATACTACTTAGCGGAACAAATCCAGTCAACCGAACTGCAAGGACCGGTTTGTACAAACTTTGGTTTCGAATAGAATTTTCATTAAAAAAGAGACCAGATAATGGAGGAATGCGTGAAAGCACCACCTGCTAGTATTTTATAGATAGCCCAAAGCTCAATGGCAAAGTGCGGCGAGGAGTTTTCTCGCGAAACCCTCCCCTGAGCTGCTAATTTCGTCTGCCACTCTCCCGTAGTATATTCCATTCTGGGGTTTAAGCTCTTGTGGATGCTATAAACGAGCTCTGAACTGATGTATTCAGCAAAGATGTAGTCATTTTTAATGATGGCAAAGCTGAAATAAGAGCTGTGCGCTCTGTCACGATTGATTCAAAAACCGAGCTAGGTTGTCGCCGATCTCTGCAGAAGAGGGTTCCACCGAACAGACTTAGCCATATTTGAGCTCCCGGACACAGAGATATAAAGGTTACCATATGGTCGATATGCCGCGGTGGCTGAGTGGTTAGAGGTCCGTAGATCCTGGGTTCGATCCCTGGTCCGAGTAACATCTAAATTAGAAAAAAATTTTCTAACAGCGGTTACCCAATCGCAGTCGTCCGGCTGTATTTCTGCCTTGAAGAGGCATACCATAAAAACTAGTTGCGTTTGGAGGTAGGGCTCTACATTTTTGTTATAAGATCAAGACGAAAACCGTAAAATGGCCAGACACTTAGCAAAAGTGGAAGTGCCAAAATATTATTATCTGGCCGATAATCTTACAAGGTGGGCAATATCAAACTTATTCTTCTATAAAAAGTATTCATGCCTTTGCCACTTACAAGCTATTTTTGAAATAAATTTTCTATGCTCCAGGAAAGATGGATACAAGGACCTATCATACTTTCGACAAGCTCGAAAAGGTATTAGGCCTTATATTATCTAAGAAGATGGGACATATTTCACAGCACTAGTGCTCCAACGGGCCTTAGTAGTAAATATTTAGGACGGTTAGAAGCATGATTCAATAATAAACGGTTTGCTCAGAGAACAGTTTTCTAGCTCCCTCTTGATAAAATTGGCTCTCTTAGCAAGGCACTGTGTATAGCTGTGTGTGTGTGTGCAACCTTATGTAAGGGAGTGTCAAAACTCGAATGTCACTAGTAGGGATGTTAATTTTTTCGCTTTTTACGCTCCCGGGATTTTCGGGGTGTCGGTATCCGGGATTTAGATATTCATTACTTTTCAACAAGTTAAATCGAAAAATTGCTTCTATCTCTCCTACCATAAACTAAATAATAAATAAATGGGTTTCAAAAGTACTTTTTTATTTAAAGTGGCGTCTTTATTTTTTCTCTCTGACGTCAGGATTTATTTCAAAGGACTTTGTAATTNTTCGACAAGCTCGAAAAGGTATTAGGCCTTATATTATCTAAGAAGATGGGACATATTTCACAGCACTAGTGCTCCAACGGGCCTTAGTAGTAAATATTTAGGACGGTTAGAAGCATGATTCAATAATAAACGGTTTGCTCAGAGAACAGTTTTCTAGCTCCCTCTTGATAAAATTGGCTCTCTTAGCAAGGCACTGTGTATAGCTGTGTGTGTGTGTGCAACCTTATGTAAGGGAGTGTCAAAACTCGAATGTCACTAGTAGGGATGTTAATTTTTTCGCTTTTTACGCTCCCGGGATTTTCGGGGTGTCGGTATCCGGGATTTAGATATTCATTACTTTTCAACAAGTTAAATCGAAAAATTGCTTCTATCTCTCCTACCATAAACTAAATAATAAATAAATGGGTTTCAAAAGTACTTTTTTATTTAAAGTGGCGTCTTTATTTTTTCTCTCTGACGTCAGGATTTATTTCAAAGGACTTTGTAATTTCAAAGATATGATGAATTTTTTTTTTCCAAAAATTATTTAAAAAATTCAATGCAAAGTAGAATAAAAATATTGGTACCAAATAAAATATAAAATTTCTTTAGAATTAAAAAAAAATAAAATTTTTTGGATTCACAAGGAGGAATAGGTTACTTTTTAAGCTAATATAATTAGATGGATGAAATTCGAGGGTGTTATTGAGTTTATGTACATAACATATAATTTTTTTCAAAAACAATTATTGCTAAATTTCAAGCATAAAATTGTAAAAGGACATTTTCAATACTTACCAGTTCTTATGCACCAAAATATTGAATCTCTTTAAATTCTACAGAATTTCCGCTTTAATTTGATACCTATACTTCTTCTCTAAGCACATTTTACTGAATTTTTTAAATCATTTTTGAATTACCGACGTCAGAGTGAAAAACTAAAAATGAGATTTTACTATATTTGGCCAATGGTTTCGCGAATATATTGACTTTTGCGTGTTAAAGTTACTATTGCACGGTGTTATATGTATAATGAGCTGGGATTTTCAAGACCTAAAAAAGGCCGGGATCCCGGGATTAACTTTTCCAGTCACTACTGTGCAAACCTTTAATTATTAAATCATGGGCTAGGAGTACCATTTCTTATATTCACTAGACAGCTCTTCATCTTCCCTGGCATTGTCTGGCACTGTCTGGCACTTATCTAGGAGCAGATTGTGTCTTCTGGAGTCGCCTTTTATTGACGCCCAATTGCTCAGCAAGAGGGAGTGAAACTTACGTAGTCGTATTATCGAAAAAGGCCTTCAACGTTAGACCCAAGTCTACCTACCAACATGAATCAATCGAAAACTTAACAATTTAGTTACAGGGCTAAGGTCGCAGGATACCGTAAAATTCCGATACCGATATAATCATATTAAACCAATTAATCAAAAGGCTCATCTCACTTTGTTCTGCTGCTTAGTTTCTTTTTAATTTTTGGCTTATTATTGCAATACAAATGTATATTAAATATTCCTCTCAGTGTACATTACGTTCACGTTTTATTGTCGCCCATTTGCAAGAAATCGAGTACACAAAGTACAATAGTTGCTACCGAGTGGAAAAGGAAGTGATTAGATGTGAAAATGTATGTTTTCCAGGAGGTATTCAAATTATATAATAGATATACATACATACATATGTATGTAGGCGTGTTAGAACTTTCGATATAGATATGTATGTAGATGCAACCTTATGAACATATGTCTTTGTATATTTATGCCATACCACCCTCACCGCTGAGTGCATTTTCGTGTTTCCTCACGTCGACAATGATGATTCTTATCCGCACAAAAGTAATTGCAACGCGAGTGGCAGGCAGCATTCAAAGAGCTTTTTGCCTAGCAATAATAAGATTTATTTGGTAAATGGTGAATGCAATGTACATACATACATATACATTAGACTGCATCACTCCCCATACAAAAAAAAAANGCTTATTATTGCAATACAAATGTATATTAAATATTCCTCTCAGTGTACATTACGTTCACGTTTTATTGTCGCCCATTTGCAAGAAATCGAGTACACAAAGTACAATAGTTGCTACCGAGTGGAAAAGGAAGTGATTAGATGTGAAAATGTATGTTTTCCAGGAGGTATTCAAATTATATAATAGATATACATACATACATATGTATGTAGGCGTGTTAGAACTTTCGATATAGATATGTATGTAGATGCAACCTTATGAACATATGTCTTTGTATATTTATGCCATACCACCCTCACCGCTGAGTGCATTTTCGTGTTTCCTCACGTCGACAATGATGATTCTTATCCTCACAAAAGTAATTGCAACGCGAGTGGCAGGCAGCATTCAAAGAGCTTTTTGCCTAGCAATAATAAGATTTATTTGGTAAATGGTGAATGCAATGAACATACATACATATACATTAGACTGCATCACTCCCCATACAAAAAAAAAANACTCACAACCACTCACTATTACGATTCCGTTAATTTTTTTTGTATTTTTTTTTTTAAATATTTTTATGCATATTTTTAAGCCTAGTCTGTTTTGTAATCTGTGGCGACTTTTTTCAAAATATTCTTTAAGAAACTATTTTTATTCATAAAAAACTCCATTTTTTTAGGTATTTTCAATTCGGTCCAGCTCGCTTAAATCTTAATATTTTTCCGAAATATTTTGGTGGACGTCTTAAAATGTAATAAATTTTGTAATCCCGGCAGAAAAACCGCAACTTTTTTGGTGATGCAGTCTAATATACATACATATAAGCACCAACAGATACTAACAAATAAATTTATTTGTGCAGATAGTACCAGGCGGTGCCAGCAGCGNCAAATTTTGTAATCCCGGCAGAAAAACCGCAACTTTTTTGGTAATGCAGTCTAATATACATACATATAAGCACCAACAGATCTAACAAATAAATTTATTTGTGCAGATAGTACCAGGCGGTGCCAGCAGC
>NW_016158136.1:65654-125185 GCF_001687245.7 Rhagoletis zephyria
TGTTAATTTGTTAATAGATAGTTTGTTAATATTTATTTATCTGAAAATATCTTCACATATACAGTACCGGGAAAAAATATTGGCACAGAGAATTTTTCGCCATGAATGCAAAGTTTTTTATTCTGATTTCTTCTCTAATTGTTTTTTATAAAAATATAGTTAGTATGAAGTTCTACTTTCAAATCAGATTTTTTAGAAAAATTTTAAGTATGCAGTTTTATAGCCCATTTAATTTTAGTATAATAAAGTGCACGCTTGAATAGCTAGAAAACCTCTTTGTTTTTTGACAATTTCTTATACGCAGTTTCTTCCATACAAAAAAAAAATGTCGCACATAATTTGCATGGAAGAAACTGCGTGAAAAAATTGCCAAAAATCAACGCGGTTTTCTGGCAACTTCAAGCTTGCACTATGTTATACTAAAATATAATGGGATATAAAACTGCATACTTAGAATTTTTCTCAAAAATCTGATTTAAAAGTAGGTCTTCATACTAACTATATTTAAAAAAAATAATGTGCGAAAAGAAATCCAAGTAAAAAACTTTGCATACATTGCGAAAAATTCTCTGTGCCAATACTTTGATCCGGCACTATAAATATTTATTAATTATAATTCCATTCAATAAAAGAACTACAATAATTTGAATTAATTAATTGCCTTTATTTTTAGCATTCAAAAACAGTAGATAAAGCAGTGTAGAAAAACGCTTTTTTAACGTAAATTAATCGTTTACGAGACTCGTTTACAATTAAAAAACGGACGTAAAAATATTCGCATACGAATGCTTTTTCGATCCGTTTACGACTGTTCGTAGGCGATGAACAATTTAAAGCGAAAAAGTGCTCGAAAAAGAGTCGTAAACGGCTATCATAAACGATTTTTAATCCGGTTTTTCTTCGAGAAAATATCCAATTACGAGCTTGTTTACGATGATTTTGCTGGCTGGGAATGAAATGTAGTATCCCTGCAAACCATTTCTACAGAGTATTCTGAATCGTAAAGAATTTTTAAAGAATTCGGAAAGATCCCATCCGATTTTTTGACGAATTTTCTAAAATGAAATAAATTACGCACACTTCCATTCTTTTACGAAATTTCGGAAGAAAATCGGTAAAGAAATGAAAATAAAGCTGCTATGTGAAGAATTTCTTGCAGACTTTTTTCAGAATTTTCTTTATTTTTCGTACAGAAATTTCTTTACGAGTTCGTGTCAACCACTTCATATAATTTTCTTTGAAGACTCGGAAAAAAATCGTTACAGAAATCAGATACTCCTAAAGAGTTCGTTAAGATTTCGGGAACTTTGGTTTGCAGGGATGTTTTAGCATACTATTTCCGTTCTTCACATGCACGCAACATATTGGATATTATTTTAAACTAAAGTAGTTGTGCAAAGTCGTTGCTAATAGCAAGCCATTAGCTTAGTTCGTTGAAAATAAAAAGGAAGACAGCACAAAAAGCGATAACTAGCAAATTGGCAATTCTCATTGATTGTTCATATGCCTGAGGTATATTCTAACCTGCACTAAAATGATCATAAATATGTATGTATGTATATATGTACATATGTACATATATATACACTAGAACTACCTCCATTTGCATTCATTGCATCAATTGGTATCTGTTGCTAAAGGCAATTTGCATTGCAACTTTCATACTAATTTCCCACAAAAACATTGATAAGGACGGCACTGTCTGTATGCATTTCTTCTACACACCTCTTTTATGATTACATGCTGACATAGAAAATCATAGAAAGGCGGCACAAAGCATTGCTGCTACATGCAATCATGCAAAATACAGACTAATAAATTCAGGAAAATTTGCAAATATTTGCACCTGTCGATTTGCACAAGCTTGCCGCTTGATTGCCTTTATTGGCGCTGCTGGCACCGCCTGGTACTATCTGCACAAATAAATTTATTTGTTAGATCTGTTGGTGCTTATATGTATGTATATTAGACTGCATTACCAAAAAAGTTGCGGTTTTTCTGCCGGGATTACAAAATTTGTTACATTTTAAGACGTCCACCAAAATATTTCGGAAAAATATTAAGATTTAAGCGAGCTGGAGCGATTTGAAAATACCACCAAAAATGGAGTTTTTTATGAATAAAAATAGTTTCTTAAAGAACTTTTCATCTGAGGGGATCTTTGGAGGTATTTTCAAATCGGTCCAGCTCACTTAAATCATAATATTTTTTCGAAAAATTTTGGTGGACGTCTTAAAATATAATAGATTTTATAATTCCAATGAAAGAACAGTACAGATTTTTTTTTGTATGGGGAGTGATGCAGTCTAATGTATATGTATGTATGTTCATTGCATTCACCATTTACCAAATAAATCTTATTATTGCTAGGCAAAAAGCTCTTTGAATGCTGCCTGCCACTCGCGTTGCAATTACTTTTGTGAGGATAAGAATCATCATTGTCGACGTGAGGAAACACGAAAATATTAAATAAGGGGTTTAATATATATTATAAAGTTGCTGAATTTATTTTTCATCTTTTTTGTCGATAGGCTGCCAATTTTTTTTGCCGGTCGTGTTCATATTGGAAGTGCTTCTTTGAAACGGAAATAAAAACTTCTTCGTGGGAGTTAAATTTTTGACGAAAAGCACCTAAGAAAATAAAGTGAAAGATTAAACTCCATTGGCAACCGGAAAATTTAATTAAGTAAAAAGTGGTTATAAATAACATTATGATCCGTACTTCTTATTGCCGCAGTCGTTGCCAAACCAATAGCGCTGCTTTTGGTACCAGTTCCCTTCCACGAGAAAAGTTTTGCTACCTCATCTGTAATAATTTTTTTTTAATGAATAATTTATTGACACTAGTACGGATAAGGCTTCAGATTTCGCACGCCTTGTTAATTGAGAAGCCATATTATCAATAAAACATTAAGTTCAATAACTGCAAAGACCTAATAAACTAGCAAATTAAAAAAATAAATAACTATAAACTTACGAGATAGGGGAATTAAACGTTTAAATCCTTTAGTGTTACTCCGCGCAGCCTGTGAAAGAATTGCAAAACTCGTTAAATTAATTTGTATTTTTGAATTACATATGTAGTAGCTACTTACAAGAAGTTTAATTATAAAAGAAAGTGGTAGATCGTGTTTGGCGTTTGCACCAGTCTGCCAATAAATCATATACTTAATAATTTTCTTAAATTGAATATTTAACAAACTACTTATAAAATATTGTGATTGAAGAAAAATTGTCAACAAAACTAANGGGCTTGCTATTAGCAACGACTTTGCACAACTACTTTAGTTTAAAATAATATCCAATATGTTGCGTGCATGTGAAGAACGGAAATATTATGCTAAAACATACTACATTTCATTTAAGTACTTGTATACATATGTATGTACATACATATGTATGTGTTAGTATTTCCGTTGTCCATGCGCCATATGCTAACCACAAAACCAGCAGCTTTGCATGCAAATATTGAAATTGAAATTTCGATTAGTCGGTTATTTGTGCAATACTGGTAAATACAAGGTGGGGCTACACATACGCATACATATGTACATATATATGTATATATGTATGTCTGTGGGGGGTTGTGCGTGTGCTATTATGCTTTAATCGCGCTTGTCATGCCAAATTTCAGTTACCTGCCTTGATAGTTTAGCACGCACACAGAATATTTGCGAGTACATACATATGTATGTATAAATATGTACATATTTAGGTGTGTGGAGAACATTAATTTGATGGATATGTTTTACTGAGGCTAATTGCTTTTGTCCTGATTTGCATGAGAGTAAGTATCTATATATGTGTAAATTATTTAAAACAAAAAATGTACGCTTCCTAATGAGTTGGGACAGTTTAGAGCAGCATTGCCAGCAAACTAGTTGAGGGGATATATTTTTTCTAAAAGTAATTAAAATTGTTGGGCTTTTTTATTTTGAGTTGCAGTTGATCCTTTTTCATTTGCGAAATTCGAGTATCTAGTTGAAAAAATATGAAATCTATATTAAGTTCTAAAGTTGCCAAATGTATCGAAAAGAATCTAAATTTTTGAATGAGGCTCCGTAAAATTAAAATAGAAAAGTAAAAGTAGAAACATATGTAAATATTTCCTAGAAAACGCAGAAGTTTTTATCTTAGGGGGCGTCCATAAATCACGTGATATCTTTTATAAACTTTTTTACCCGGTCCCCCCCACCAACATTAGGTGCTTTATTCATTCATTTTACATACATACCTATATAGTGCCGTCAAATTAGTGTCGAAAATTGGCAAACTGAAAATTGTTTTCATGGTTGATTTATCCTTTCAAAATATTGAAAAGCCCGTCGCAAGGAATGTAGAACTTGATTTGCGCGACCCGGGGGGGAAACGACTCGGAGAGGTCCTCCCCAATTCTTGGGAATACAAGATTCCAACGTCGCTGCTTATAGTCCACTCCTGCTATAGCAGATGCGAAAAAGGTGAGTGTCGATCCTCCTTTCGGGTATATTTTCCACGATTTTCAAGGTCGATTTGATTTCTAGACCTGCAGACTACAATATTTCGAGGCCGACGAAGTCGATCAGACACAGTCTGATATCGGATGTTTTTACGTGGATATTGAGTTTTTCCACAGTGAGGCGATACATCGCGTCCTCTCCCCATCTGGCATTGGAATCGCCAAGCACGAGTTTGATATCCGTGACGGGGACAGCACTCATAGGTGCGCTTCAAGCGCTCATAGAACATATCGTTGGACGCATCGTCTTTCTCTTCCGTAAGTCCAAGTCCAAGTAATGGACGTATGAAGGCTCGACNTTTTCAAAATATTGAAAAGCCCGTCGCAAGGAATGTAGAATTGATTTGCGCGACCCGGTGGGGAAACGACTCGGAGAGGTCCTCCCCAATTCATGGGAATACAAGTTTCCAACATCGCTGCTTATAGTCCACTCCTTTTCATGCTATAGAAGATGCGAAAAAGGTGAGTGTCGATCCTCCTTTCGGGTATATTTGCCACGATTTTCATGGTCGATTTGATTTCTAGACCTGCAGACTACAATATTTCGAGGCCGACGAAGTCGATCAGACACAGTCTGATATCGGATGTTTTTACGTGGATATTGAGTTTTTCCACAGTGAGGCGATACATCGCGTCCTCTCCCCATCTGGCATTGGAATCGCCAAGCACGAGTTTGATATCCGTGACGGGGACAGCACTCATAGGTGCGCTTCAAGCGCTCATAGAACATATCGTTGGACGCATCGTCTTTCTCTTCCGTAAGTCCAAGTCCAAGTAATGGACGTATGAAGGCTCGACGTATTTACTTATTGGTCCCGTTCATCGCATTTATGTAGGGCTGCCAGATATCTCCGTTGGCAAACCGGGACACCACACTGGACTGGAAAGTCTAACACCACAACCGCCCCTCCCTTTCCTTACCTTTAGACAAAAATTAATTACGTACGAAAGTATGTAGTAAAATTTTATTTTGGCAAGACAAAAACAAAACCATAAAAAGATGAGATCATTTCAACGTACTAAAGTTCAAAATAAACATATAGGGCCGCCCAAAATTGTTGGCAGAATGCATTCAACATTTTTTTGCTTTAATTTTTATACATATACCGTTTATACTNAGGCTGCCAGATATCTCCGTTGGCAAACCGGGACACCACACTGGACTGGAAAATCTAACACCACAACCGCCCCTCCCTTTCCTTACCTTTAGACAAAAAATACTTACTTACGAAAGTATGTAGTAAAATTTTATTTTGGCAAGACAAAAACAAAACCATAAAAAGATGAGATCATTTCAACGTACTAAAGTTCAAAATAAACATATAGGGCCGCCCAAAATTGTTGGCAGAATGCATTCAACATTTTTTTGCTTTAATTTTTATACATATACCGTTTATACTACATCAAAAAAACAAAAACAGAATTTCTAGACTTTGTGCGAAACCGGGGAAAATTCAATAAATTTGCAACTTTCTAATCAGACTTTTTATACAAATTTTGAAAAGAAGTTTTGTGGCCCAACAATTTTAGTCCCTTTTTGATAATTTTTTGCTGACAGCTTCTTCCATACAAACTATGTACGACAATTCTTTTTGTATGAAAGAAACTGGTACATTTTCAATATTTTTCTAAAAGATCTGATGAAAAATTCTCTGAGCCAATAAGTTTGTACGGCACTGTACTTATCAGTACACTAGGTTTCATGAAAAAAAATTTAAGTACAAGATAACATTAAAAAATCAGTCATATTTTTCGTTGTTGTGAACTTGTTTCAAAACTCCTGACTATTCCTTATATAATTTTAAAACTCTGTGCACGTCATTTAATTTATGTACTTATATTGAGCAAATCTCTTTCCTTAGTCTATTGAGATGAAATAAGAAAAAAACATTGATCCACATTGGGTGTATTAAACAAGGTGTGGTTGACAACTCAGTGAGGCTCTCTTTTAAGGTACTATAACTTCAAAAAATATAAGCAAATGACGCACTCTTCTGTGTAAGCGGAAAGGAATTTATACGTTCTCTTTGGCATTTTCTAAGGGTAATCAAAACACTATAAACACACAGTTTTATATTCTATAAACTTGGTCGCGAAAACTTACATTGGAATTAAAGCCCACCCGAAAAACAAACGAGCAAAACAAATAAACAAAAAATAACAGCTGATGCTAATTAGGAATGGCACTTTACACTTACAGGTATGTATGTGGGTATATCGATCATCGAATATTGCTTGTGCAAAGTCCAACTATCTGGAGATGTGGTGACAGGTAACAAGATCAACGGAAATAAGGTCATTTGACTTTATTTCCCACCATGGTGCGAAACAAAGTCAACTGGCATTATTACCTTTTCAAAAGCGAAATAAAGTCACCGAAAATTTGGAAATAAAGTCATTGACGCTATTTCCTCATTCAAATGGAAATAGCGTCAACAATGTTTAAAGTATGTCGATTCATAGAAAAAATGTTGTTCTTACAATAAACATTGCCCCGTAAGTGTTGTTTTTTAATAGATGAAAAAGGTGTGATATTAATCCACACACAATCATGAACTACCATCAATTGATTTTATTAAAAAAATTTTAATTACGAATATGTAAAAACACGATGCGAAAAACTAAACGCCTGCGCACAGCTGGAATACCAGAAATATTTGAAGTAAGAGTGTAGAAATCATCCATAACTTGCAAAACATGTTTCGTTTCCACAAAAATAAAGGGAACACTATTAAATTGCAGGAACAGTCCATGTCCAAAAACCCCGGAGGAACACTGAAAGGATTCTGGGTTTTAAATTAGCATATTTTGGACGAATTCGGAATGTATAAGGTGGAAAAGAAACCAACCTTTCTATAAGGAAACAATCGTAGAAAAGTTAATTGATTGCTTTTCACACACTTTAGAAACAGAACAAAACACAGCAGAAATCTTCCAATCAGGGCTGCCAACTATCCTTAGTAATGAGGTGCCATATTGAGGATAAAAAAGTGCCAAAATGTGCCAAATAGAAAAATAAAAGTGCCAAAAAAGGTGTCATTCCTTTTAATCATTCACATTTAGCAATAAAATAAAACTATAAAGCTATAGATAAACCAGTTGAATAGCCTTTATAAGTTAGAAAATTTTAGTTGAGAAAAAGAATAGCACGCAAAGGATTTCACAAAAATGTATTGAAATGCTATTTTTTAAAAAAAGTGCCATTTTGGCACTTTGTGCCAAATTGAAAAATTAAGTGCCGCGGCGTAGCGTGACGTGGTGTGCGCGCCGGCCGCCGCGAAGCTAAGCAAATTTAATGTTTGAAAGAGAAATAATGTCAATGGATTTTATTTCGTTTTTAAAAAGGTAATAATGTCAATTGACTTTATTTCGCACGATCTTATTACCTGTCACCGGAGATGTAACTATATCACAAATGACACCGGTAGTGATTTTGAACTTTTATTAAATTTGTGCATATAATTCGAAAACCGGGACACTTAAACGAAACCCGGGACATTTAAAGGTTGGACCGGGACACCGGGACAAATGGTCTAAAACCGGGGTATGTCCGGGAAAACCGGGACGTCTGGCAGCCCTACATTTATGGGATGGCTGTTATGTCACTCTTAGTATTTTCAAGTAAAATATACCTTAGATTTATATAATGAAACCCGAAAAGGGCCTCTGTAGGCTAATCCTTTATCACTGTGGCTTTAAAACTAATAAATTTTTGCCTGACCACGGCCGAACAATCACAGAGAATGTGGTCTGAAGTCTCATCGTCATCAAAGGCCAGCTGGCACTCTGATCAAAAAATACCTGATGTTATTTCAATTGAATGGAATAATATCCTTTCTTTTGAGAGAGTAGTCGAAGAGCTTGGCCTGAACGGCCCCCAATGTTGCCCAGCTTGCACCGGCTTATAAGCTCTGATCTACCAAGCCATTTGGATCTTGAAATATATGTATACCAACGCCCGAAGATCGCTTAATAACTTTTAGCAATCATTTTACTAAAACGAGTTTAGAATCATACACACGTACAAATTTATATATAAACAATGCACATACATATGTTGCAGGAATATTTTTTATTTCTTCTGTGGTACATTCACATGCAACTTAGATATTCATTTATCCAAGCAATCAACTAAAAACCTACTTTCTAAGTTTCTGTCGAAGAAACTTTCTTCCTTTCTTTTGAATTGCACACCTTTAAGGCATGAATTGCTTTGCTAGCGTATATCAATATTAAAAGGTTTTACAACTTTCTACTTACTTTTCAAATTTAATTTCGACATGCAATAAAAGGCTAGTTAGTCATTTGATAGTTGAAATGTGGTTTTTGAATATCTAAGTGCCATGACGCTAGGAGTACTCGTACTCGTATATGCACATGGAGGATGAAAGTGAACATTTAGCTCAATAATGCAAAGTTTCTTGCATTGAAGTTTCACAAGAGTTGCTGCATGCAACCTACCAGTGGCGGATACACGGGGGGCGGAGGGTTGAGCCTTTCTTGACATGTTGTATTTCTCAAGTAGATTTTAATTATTTTCAGGCATGAAAAGCTTCGTTCAGGTGTGGCTATTGAAACGGGCAAAAGTGCCTATATACGTAAGATCTTAAAAACATTCTCAAAAGACGTTCTATTTGCTACTTGTAATGCTTCGAGAGCATTTCGAAAATGTTCGCTTGAAACTCGTTTGTTCCACATTTTTACCTCCAGAAGAAAGTTTTGTTTCGAGCAGTCGATTACTTTTTCATAGAAAGCAAACAATTATTCAGTTTTTTTTTTCGTTAAAATCATACTTTGGAAACAAAACACTAAAATTATTTAAAACTGATTTATGGTTTAGGAACCGGCTTTTCAAATGAGCAATATATGTATCAAGGAAGGGAATGTAAAAAGCAATGCGATAGTATGCCTCGGCGTCTCCGGTTTTCACATTAAAGCGATTCTTTTGGCGATTGCTGTATCGCGGTACTCTGATTTCTGTACCTAGGTTGGGGCATACTACTTCTACGTGTTCGAAAAGCAAATGAAAGTTTTTTTCTGCATCTTGTCGCATTTCTAGCAAAGCAACAACAATTTATAAAAAAGCAAATGCTTGGCTGTTGTCGCTGTGCTAACAGTTTTTTAAACCCTGCTAATTTCTATAGATATTCGCACGATACAAATAATTTTTACGGTATTTTCCCCGTGACAAATAAAATGTTTTTGACATTTGGAAGAAATACAACTTCGAAAGTCTTTTTAAAAAGATTTTCCATTTTGCTACGTTAGAGCCGTTGTCGAGAAACTTATGGATACATATACATATACACAAAAATTGCTCGTTTAAGGTCATTAGAATAAGGGGCAAAATTTCCCGCGAAACTCAAACCCCCCCCCATCAGAAAATTCTGGATCCGACGCTGCAACCTGCATAACCGCAAAGCCCACAGCATACGATTATTTGTAGTGTTAGCAAAGAACAAAAAAAAACAACTGCCAACTCAGAAGATTAATTATAATTTTCTTTAGAAAGCAATTAGGATGTTGGATGTTTGAATTGTCGAGGTAAAAATATGAGTATGTCTGAATGAGAAGAAAATTCGATAGAGAAACCTGCACTACACAGAGATATGTTTATATTTATTACCATAAATTATTCAATGAAACTCATTTATTGCTTCGCTGAGTTTTTTCGATGGAAATAAATATCTTAATTTTTTGATTACATCCATTTCGAAATAAACATCAACAACTTTGAACATTGCATACACTTTGTGAAAATAAAAAGCAGAAGGAAAATCGACGGAGCAGCATAACCACAGCTCCTTTCAACTAGTTGCTCACACGCTATCGCCCGTCTATCGCCATTTGTTAATTTAACGCTTCACTCATTTGACACCTGCTTCCTGAATACGAAACTCGCAAATGAAAATCGTGCATTCACCAGCGATGGCGCCAGCACCAGCTCCAGCACCTCGTTGGAAAGTAGGAAAATAGTAAAAGGTTAGCAAACAGTGGCAGTGGTTAATGCATTTGTGCTACAGTATTCCCAGAGATTAAGCTCTGAGGAGTTAGTGCAGCAGCAACTAGAAAACAGATTCATCAGTTGGCTGTTACAACAGCAAACGCTGCTGCTGCTACCACTCCACTGCCAGTGCTCGCATATGTGGCATGAAGTGGCAAGTGTGCATGCCACCGCAGACATTTATTATCCTGTTTGCATTGTGTGTGGCACAGCTAACTGTTGTATCAATACAAGCAAGCTCACACTTACAATGCACCGGCCGGAAGCAACAACATGTTTGCTACTTTATATTATTTTATTGTTCTGCCTTTTTTATTATAAATTATTTAACATTTTCATTTGTAAGCGTGAATGTGAAAAATGCAAATAAAGAATGCAGAAGTAGATGAAAATAAAATTAAGAATGTCTTATTTGTTTTACTACTTTAGACAGTGCTTTCCATATTGCTGTCATGTGTGCATACATACTCATTGATGCAAATGCAGTAGTGCAACCAATCCTAGGGGATGGATTTCCCTTTGGTGGATGGTGGATAAAAATACCACAATACTTGTTTGGTAAAAGCGTCGCCTGAGCACTTGCCCCAGGAGCTAATTAGCACTGGAGCACCAGTTTGATACGCTTTCTCTGGGATCCGTCATAGTATCTGCTATCGTGCTTCGTCAGTTCCATTAAACCACTTAGAATTGTCGAGGAATCTATTTAAGTTAGTAATGGATCATTTGAAGATCTCCATAAGCCGATTTTTGAGTGTCAAAGAGCTCAGGTGTTCGTCTTTCAACACAATGCGACAAAATGTCTCATAAATAATTCTTGCAAAGGCGGAGCAGAAGCACAAGATGTCAGCAGTCTAACAAGTCTGCTCAGTGCGAACAAAAAACTGGCTAGACCTTTCCTTCTGAGATTGAAGGCAATATAAGTTTTGTCCCTCGATGCCTCCCAGTCATGGCCGAGCGAAATATTCACCCAGTGTCTGATGTTGGCTGCGATAGCCCGAAGATAGAAGTGCTATAACTGGTTGCGGGGAAACGAATGCCTGGTCTGAGCCAACTCTGGCCAAATGGTCACATGTCTCATTACCAGTTACTTCCGAGGGAACTGGCACCCAGAATAAGTCAATCTTTTTATTTTTACCAACATAGTTTAGTTGAGACTTGCATTCCGCCACTAGTTTGGAAGTACTTAGTAGGCGGGCCAATGTCTTAAGTGCAACTGGGTTGCCACTGCAGATACGTAAACTCATTTGACTCCGCCTATTTTCTACAACGTATTCCATGGTCTTGAGGATTAGAAATACCTCAGCGTGGAAGACCTAAGCATACTGCCCAAGAGAAAAGTGAAGCTTATCCCCATTAACTTCGATAAAGACCCCAGATCCTGACCAAGAGTGGGTTTTGAAGCCATCAGTGAAGATTCGACAATGTGTGAGTCCGGGCTCAGTGCTGGTATTAAACCAACATTCAGCTTAGGAAATTCAACATTATAGAATATCTTCAACAAAGGTAATGGTGGCGTACTATCCTGTGGCATTGAAAAGACACAACTGCCCGGATCTCTACCGCCAGCAATTTTCGCCTTACCCTACTCAGTGTTATACCATAATACGTTTCGTTTTAGTCTTCAGGTGGCTTTTAAGGCTTCCCCACGTATGAAGACACAAAGTGCAGCAGTGCATCAAGAGCAGCGCCAGGTGTTGTAGAGAAATCTCCCTTAGAGGAAACTGCAAGCAGACTTCCCATGCTATTGATTGAGAGTCTGCTCCACCATACCACTGACGCATAGCTGATTGTGGGTCTGATCATAGAGGTATAAAACCAGTAACATACCCCACTTTTTGCCAAAGAACTGTTTATATTGCCAAAATACTGCCAATGTATTGGAGGTTTTGTGTACCACGTGAGATTTCCACGACAGTATTGTATCTAGAATTACTCCGAAAACCTTCACTTCGGCAGAAATCTGAATTGTGACTCAGTTAAGTGTGAGGGGAATTCGATCATCCAACATTTTCCTTCTAGTGAAGAGCACAACGGTGAGCCCATTTCCCTCACAACAAGTATCAGTCATATTCAGTATTGTCTGCGCTTTCCTGCAAACAAGAGTGACAAGTAGATAATGAATTACCATGCACCAGAGCAAAGCGGAAAGCACATCTCCCTGAGAGCAGCCCTTGTTAACACTGAACTTGACATATTGACCTCATTTTGCTGACTTTGTTACCAGTGAGACAAGTGCCAGAAACGCCGCTTGTCTATCTGCGAAAACGTATGCATTACGTACTCTTTCTTAGTTTCTCTATAATGCACTGATTCCTAGCACTTCTACTTGAAAGGTGCTATGAAAGTTCGGTAGTCGGAACCAGAGAGACCAATTCAACATCTCAGAAAAAACACCCGCGCTCCCAGCATAGTGGAGTTAGGCTTACCTCTAACCACAAATTGAAAATTTGCTTTAGAGTGAGGGTAAACACCAGGTGGGTCGCAAAACCCAGGACGAAAAACGATCTGAAGCTCTCATAAGACTCGACCGTCTTCCCTCTCTAAAGCTAGTATTTGATGGTATAAATGCAGAGACGAAGAAGAAGTAAAGAGCATTGGACACCATCTCTGCCATTTTTTTTTATAAGTACTTTATAAATTGTTTAAGCATCTCAAATTCAGCTAGTATTTGCGTGTTTTTGCGCTATAGAAAGCGTAAGATCATCTACATATCGATGGCTGAGTGGAAGATCGACGTATCTCGGCAGGCAGTTCGAAAACGCTCTATCTGAGAAAATTTTTCAACAGCGCCCTATTTCAGAATTTTATTGAAAAACACCCTATCTCAGAATTTGGTTGAAGAACACCCTATCTCAGCTGCCGATTCACAAACACTCTATCTCTGCATATTTTCAATATATTTTCGTTTAAGATAGGGCGTTATTGAACCGAGTTCTGAGATAGGGTGTTTTTCAGGTACGTAGATATATACATATATATAAGCATAAATAGTATGTACTTATGTATTTAGCTTTAACTCTTGAACTCTAAATACCACAGCTTTAACGAAAGCAAAAAAAAAACAAACACAAAATATAACTCAAACGTAAATTACTTTCACAATCCAACCACACTAATGCAAATAACCAAACAAATAAACGATTTCGATTTTTCGATTTCCTTAGCAAACAGTCCAGCAGAGTATGGTCAACTTCGAGTCAGCGCGCCTATAAATATGCTATATGTTAACTGCTAGTATGTTCGCATGCATCATCAAATGTGTTTTACTCTATACATACATACATATTTACGTATAAATGCTGTATATGTAACTAAGCTTTAGCATAAAAACCATCCATCATATGGACGTTTTCCAATAAGTGTACTAAAATATTTTATTCTATTTATATATAAAGTGAAGGTGTTAGTGTAGGCGAAGATGTAGCACAAAAAAAATATTTGAGAAGTATAGCTACAAAAAATGTTGAATTTAAAAGTATGTATAACCAACAGAGCGCTTCATAAATCATGGCGATGGCATGCGCCTAAAAGTATGCCTACTTATTCGAAGGCACGCAAATACTTGCACATGCATACATATATGTATATGTATTAGGATTGTACTCAAACCATCAATTTCATGTTTTACGTATAAAATAAAAGCAACCACGAAATTGTCAAATTAAAAAAAAAAATTATGGGTCGATGGAAGCTTTTGAAAATATTTTGAGTCTCTACTAGGATTAAAAAAATTAATTTTTTTAGATTCTTTTTAAATTCGGCAAGACTTCGATCAGCTATAACTCAGCGTGTTTTAGTTTTTCTCACTGACGTCAGCATTTTTTTATTTAAGGGCTTTGAAAATTGAAATTTCAAAAAATTATTATAAAAATTCTGTGCAATGCTGAAAAACAGTATGCCTATCAAATTAACGAAAAATTTTGTTGAATTAAGGCCGATTAAATTTTTTGGTGCATAAGGACGATTAGGTATTGAAAATGTTCTTTTAACATTTTATCATTGAATATCCTTGAAATTTTACAATAATTATTTTTGAAAAAATTATATGTTAAGGACTAATAGATATGCTCTCGATCACATCCTCGAATTTCGTAATTCTAACTTTATTGGCTTAAAAAAATAAAACTAATTAAAAGGACACTTTCAATACCTATTCGTCCTTGTGAACCAAAAAATTAGATTTTTTTTAATTTTATAGGGTGTTCTCTTTCATTTCGTACCCATATTGTTTTTATAAATTGGAATAAAATTTTTAAATAATTTTGTGAGTTAATCATATCACAAAGTCCTAAAAACGCAGTTTTATTATATTTATGTATATATGCTTCCTGTGTTTAAATTTTTTTTTGTTATTGTAATAAGTCAAATGCATCGGATACCAAGTCAAAATTTAGCCCACTTTTTTGGGACTTTCCAAAAAAGTTTAAATTTTTTGAAAACTTATTTTTTTTTTAATATTAAAATTTTCCTTGATGTTTTTATTTGGACATAAAGCGGTGTTCCATACAAAATTTAGTTGTTGCTATTTTAAGCACCACCCTAACATGTATATTTTATTTCATTTTGGTGTGGCTTTCAGTGCCTAATCGTGTAACTTGTAGCCCAGTCGCACTATCGTGGGGAATTAAATTTTCGAAGACCAAATGTTGCATAGCTTTAGGCGCTGAAGTACGTCAAACTTCATTTTTTACAAGCTTTTATTTATAACTAAAGTGCTTTCTCTACGGACCGAAAATAATCGTTAAATATCATGATTTTTTTTTTTATTTTCATGTCATTGCAAAATCGTTAAATTTGGAATTTTTTTTGCTCAGAGATATTCGTGTTTTGGGTTTTTAAGGCTTTCAATTATTTTTTAACGTTATAATGGAGACTACGTTGTTATGCCCGTTTTAAATCTTTTATGATTGAAAAAATTTAATCTGAAAATAACGGTTACAATAATAATAAACTAAATCAAAAATAGCAATTAATAATTGAACGAAAAAATTTAAATCCAATTTCACCGATTAAATTATGATTTTTATTATTAAAATCATAGCCGTTACGGTCCATGGATTTCTCAACTAGATATATGATAGGGTCGTTGGTCTAGGATTAAATTTCTGGGCAGTCAAGCACGTAGCTTAAGCTCACAAGTGCATTCATGTTTTATTGAGCTTTCTTTCACTCTTTTGTAGCACTTTTGTGAAAACGTCAACAATTTTTCATTGCATTAACACATACATAAAAAAAAACTTTTATCTCGATTAATCTTAAATTATTTGAAATAAACTAACAACGCTGCATGAATTTTATCTATCTACCTACGAAAAAATCCAAAAAAAAAAAAAACAAAAAAAAAACCTATCGACGGCCCTCCTTTAGATACGCATCGTATTTCTATGTTGGCTGCCATGGATTCTGCGTATGAGTCGTCCTGGTAGGCCACTAATTTTGGAATTTCCCACTACGCCATGCTCGGACACATCATCGGAACGAAAACATCAGATATTGTCCGATGTTGAACTGAAGGAGCGGTAGGCAAAAAAGAAAAATATTACTTTTTATAGAGAATTTTGTGAATGTGTTTATTTGGAAAAAATATATACATATCTAAAACCATACTGCTTGCTAAACTTTTTTACAAAAATTTTAAAATATTTTGTGTTACGTTTGATTTTTGTACGGTATGTTTTCCTTTTCTATTTTCAAAAATTTACCATATCAATTAAAATTGAATATTAAATGTCTCACTCTATTCAATTACACTCGACAATCATGAACAGCTCCTCGAAATCGCTGCTCGCCAATGTGCTCGACATCGATGATGATTTTCGACACAATTGCCGCCCGATGACGCCTGGCGGCACATTACCGCACAATCCCGCATTCTATCGCACCGTTTATGGGTAACAACAAGCTAAAAGCTGTTGAGAACTAATAACAAATTTGTTGTGATTTGTAATAAAGCAGAGTGTGACTGTGAGAGAAATTAATTACAGTTCAAACTACAAATTTCGCTACAAAAAAAGTCGCATACCTTCAAAATAATTTTTTTGTCTTGCATGCAAAATATAATTTTCCAACATGCAAAAATACATATTGACTTCTTCTCTGTTTTGCCACACTCTGCTGTATTACTTTCTTTTAATACAATTCGCTACTAAAATATTTCTCTTGATTCTCTCTAGCCAAGGTGATGACGGCAGCATTGGTCCGATCGGTAGCACACGCATGCCGGATGCCGTTACGCATCATACGTGTATCAAATCAGCAACGGAATATGAACTAGGTTTAATTTTGAAGGAAATTCGCTTTATAACCGATCAGGTATGTTCAAATGTTTTTAAAACTTTGGAACTTAAATACTTATTTACATAAGGGTTTTAATTCATTTTTGGTAATGTTAGCATAATTTATTTTTAAATTTATTGCTTGGAGTTGGAAAATTTAATTTTTTTTTTTTTTAAGAAAAAAAGACTCAATTGACGTTTTGGGCGCTGAAAAAAATGTGACTAGGCCGAGATGACTCCCTGAGCAATCGCAAAGGAACATGCTTTTGTTCGAGCATTCGTGGCTTTCAAAAAAAAAATAAAAAATTTGCCGGATGCATTCTCAGGTTTGCTAGGCGAGTACTTTCTCCATATGGCAACTCCGAAAACGAAAATTAGTTTACCTATTCCCGTAATATGCGGCGATTTTATAGACAACTTTTAGTTGTAAGCAACAATCGCCTGCTGTGAAGGGCCTATCAACTAATCGCCTCCAATAAAGATGGGCGGCAGCCAACTTTTTATTCAACTAATCGCCTCTAAAATTGGATCTAAAGTCGCATTTCTGAACACTATTTAAGGGGCTAATTGATCTCCAATAATACACGTATAAGACTAGTAACGACTAATTAATGTCCAATTGTACCCGATTGAGACTAATCCCGGAATACTCTCTGTCGAGATTTGCCGCACAAAATCTTTGCAGAGTGCCCTTTGTAACGGACAATTCTTGTTTTTATTCATTTTTGTTTTGATGCCATCTGTATTTCTTGTTCTAACACGATACGAATCCCCATCAAATAGTTTGTAGATAGTTGTTTTTTTTTTGTTTTTGCTTGATACATGAAGGCTGGTCTAGCAGCGCATATACGCGACTAAATACCTATCCTGAATGAAACCAATCGATATACCACTTTTTAATCCCATTTGACAATGTATTTTCACTTATTTGACGACAAATTCCATTGCATTTGACTTAGTGAAAACAAGCCTTAAGCGACTCAGGCTGTGCTGTAATGTCACAATACCAACGGGAGCCATCTGAGCTATTTCGCAGCCTGTTATGACAAATAATGATACCTGTTACTTCCTTTAAGCTTGTACTTAAGAGAGTTGTTCATAGCTTCTAAACGCTGCTTGGTCTACCGCAGTCTATGGGCAGCCTATCCTCCTTCTTAGCTCTTCATCTTCTTTCAACTCCCGCTTGTCCTAATTAGACTATATGTCCTATGACAAGAAATGTTCAGATCTGACTACCAACTGCTACTTCTTCCGTCAGTGTAACTTCCTTCCTTGTTCATCTGTAGGCATCGCTTACAAATAACAATTCATCCTAAAAGGCCGAAAGTTCATAAACGTCTTCGCCATCGGTCCTAAGACCATAAGTACCTGCATCCTTTTGATAGGTATTTAATCCGAAATATGATTTCTCAGATAATATGGTCTTCGCAAAGTTCGTCTTTTTGACTACGTCTTCTCTACTGAGACGGGAGGTCGGGATTTTTGTTTCTTTTACGGTGCTCATTCTGCTTCAGATGACTTCACCTTAACTAATAAGGCTTTCCCTGTGATGGTTGTAAAGTCCCTTTGGAGGTTGATGTTAGGTCGAGATAGAATCATAGGGCTGTAGTGGAGCGAATTTGGATTGATCCTGCTATACAGGTGTCTATCGGCCTCAAACGACCAACTGATATCTTTGCATACTGTATGATTTTAACAAGAATCAGTTGGTAGGTGTAATTTTTTGCATGTATCTCACTGCTCCACCCGTTTGAGCTAATTCTGGGGTATATTCTGGACAGGAGGCTAAACTGATAGCAATACCTAGCCCAGCGTCAAAAGATACTTCTATAACACGTAGTTCTTTAAGCTTTTGCATTATACTCGTGGTGTGAGTGGCGCCCCGGAAACCAACCCACATTGTGATCGAAAATATGCGGGCTTTCTTCCAGGAATTCGCTTTTGCCCTTTTAACAACCCCAAGCTGAAATTTTACCCCGGACATTTCGTTGCGGAAAAAAAGGCAAATTATCTGCCCTTTGAAGTTTTGTCAGGGGAGATGGTTGCCTTGAAAATTAAATGTTTGCTTAAAACAATGCGTTAGCTCCACAAGGATAAGTGGGCAAAAACATTAACTTTACCGGGTTAAGTGTAACATCAAATACATTTTCACCATAGAGGCCCAGAATAATCAGCGAAACATAAGAGTGTTGTATATATTCGTTCCCACGACAGTCGGGTCTACGTAACCGGAACGACCCAGATTTATATCTGGCCAAGGACTGTCACTCCAGCAACACTCCCCAAAAACCCTTTGGGGAACTTGTATGCTGCTACAACAACAACAACAAGTGTTGTATATTAAGAAAACAAGCAATTCTCGTATTGCGTTTTTCCTAAGGTGCTGCAGAACCTGCTGAAACTATGTAGAAGCCATGNGGCTTTCTTCCAGGAATTCGCTTTTGCCCTTTTAACAACCCCAAGCTGAAATTTTACCCCGGACATTTCGTTGCGGAAAAAAGGCAAATTATCTGCCCTTTGAAGTTTTGTCAGGGGAGATGGTTGCCTTGAAAATTAAATGTTTGCTTAAAACAATGCGTTAGCTCCACAAGGATAAGTGGGCAAAAACATTAACTTTACCGGGTTAAGTGTAACATCAAATACATTTTCACCATAGAGGCCCAGAATAATCAGCGAAACATAAGAGTGTTGTATATATTCGTTCCCACGACAGTCGGGTCTACGTAACCGGAACGACCCAGATTTATATCTGGCCAAGGACTGTCACTCCAGCAACACTCCCCAAAAACCCTTTGGGGAACTTGTATGCTGCTACAACAACAACAACAAGTGTTGTATATTAAGAAAACAAGCAATTCTCGTATTGCGTTTTTCCTAAGGTGCTGCAGAACCTGCTGAAACTATGTAGAAGCCATGGTTTTTTGCCACTAACACAATAGAACGGAGTTTTCACCCTCAGCACGTTTCGTCAGACTACAAATTATAAGGCTGTCGTCTTACTATTTGCGGCTTAACGTTATAGTTACCGTAGCCAAGTTAAAACAAAGCGACCACCTATATGCAGACATCTTTTTGCTGTCAATCCCAGACCCTCCTCCTTACTTCTAAATAAGATGTTGTTATCCAAATACAGTCTTCAGTGATTGAATCTCAAAAAAATGTTTTTGAAAAACGCCACGCTAAGTTTTCGTCTTCAAAATTTTTTGAACGGAAATTAGGGGCGCCTAAAGGCTGGAAACACTGTAAAAATTTGCTGATTTCTCACTGAAATTTTGGCTTTCGCTTTTTGCTTGTTTTTTGAGACAAACCACCCTATTACTAATGACAAAGCTCATCGCATGACTATTGTCTTGACTACTGCACCTAAAACTATGCCTACAATCACTGTTATTTATATATATTGCCCTGAATCTGAAAACTACGAAAAAATGTTTACATTCTGCGTGAAAGTTTAAGGCAAAGTAACTATTTAGTAAAAACAGTAGTTAAGCGATGAGCTTTTTCATAGGCGTGGGAATAGCGCTGAAAAGTTTAAGCTCGTCTCGAAAATTTCTTAAAATGAACTCTGAGTCACATTCGCGGGTGGAATGAGAATTTCGTTTGCATAATTTTTATGGGCTAAGGAAAATCAGAAAGCAAACAAATGTGAGACAGGAATAATTTTTCTTTGGCTCTTGTATCATGCTACAAATAAGGATCTCAAATATACGAACGGAAATAAAATTTTTCATTGTTTTAATTTTGCTTTATTTGTTCTTTTATATTTTTCTTGATTTCTGGATATTGATGTATTAGTGGTAAACGCATAAACATATGTAAATACTTAAATTTATATGTGAAAAGGCATGCCTTAAAAATATAGTTGAAATTTCGTTAACTACAAAATTCTTTCATACAACTGTACCACCGAATAAATATAACTAACTACTCACCGCCGCTATATCAAGTTTTGATACATTCATCTATCTATATATCTATAGTACCACCAAAATTGTTAAAGTTTAACTTATAAAACTAAATATGATTATACTGAGTGTGTTGAAGCTGCAAAAAAAAAAAAACAATGCAAAAATGGTTAAATTAATTTTTCCTCTATCTTTGTACTTTTTCCTTTTCAACTTTAATTAATTTATGGAAACACTTCATAAAATACCAAAACCCATAAATGACNTGTACTTTCTCCTTTTCAACTTTAATTAATTTATGGAAACACTTCATAAAATACCAAAACCCATAAATGACTACCAAACAAATAAAACCAACTACACTAACATAAAAAAAATAAAAAAACAAAACCTAATTATAAACTTCGCACCTCGTAATTATGTATGAAAAATGCGTTCATTTACATCACTCACTATCCTCAGCTACGCAAAGAAGACGAGGAAAATGACATTGCCAATGATTGGAAATTCGCAGCTATGGTCGTTGACAGACTGTGCCTTATCATATTCACAATGTTCACAATATTAGCCACAATAGCTGTACTACTATCAGCACCACATATTATTGTCTCGTAGCCATATGAGCGAGGTTATTGTTATTGGTTTTATTATAAAATCAATTTGTTAATTATTAAATTAATAACGAAACTTTTTAAGTAAACTTTAAAATTTAAAACCAAAAAAAAAACGTAAAAAAATTAAACACAAAAACAAACGGCAAACGCAAACTAAAACACAAACCCAAAAATACGCACACCACACGAATGACTACACACTAAAACATGCACTGAAAGAAACATACAAAAAACAAAAAGCAATTTCGTACGCGAATGCACGAACCAATGTGAGACTTCAAACAAACGCACACGGAAACAAATACACACCTAAAGGCAAGAGTGAATTTCGGTAAGAAAATTAAAAAAAAAACACAAACGAAGAAATTCGCACCAAAATTACGCAAAATTTGCAACAAAAAAACAATAAATAACCGGAAAATCTAAATTCGCTGCAGTACTCTTCAAAAAAGAAAACCCATAGAAAAACTCACTCTGCTCACTAACAACAATCAATCGATCAATCACAAAACAAACAGATTTGCTAAACATAACCACAAATAAACTTGAAAAAAAAAATTGCAAAATCTAAATAAAAACTGCTTAAACTATTAAACGAGTTTAAACACAGCTAAAAAAAATCGTAAAACCACTTAAAAACAAAAATAAAACATTAAAATCGTAACACTTTAAAAAACCAAATATTAAAGATACTTTAGTTAAAATGTTAGTAAACAAAAAACAACTTTTTCTCTTCCTAAACCGAAAATTTAGCGCATAATAAATTTTTTAATTAAAAGTATATTTGAAAAAAAAAAAATAAATTTCTAAACTAATTTCTGTAACTGATAGATACCCAAAAAAAGATCAATAAGTTAAGCAGCAGTTTGGAAATCTAGAAAACTAAGAGAAATAAACTCGAAATCTATAGAAGAAAATAGTAGCCCATATTAGTTGCCCGAAAACCCATCAAACTCTCACAAATTTTCCATATATATTAAAACTTTTAAGTTTTTTATATATCGAAACAAACTAATTGTACATAATTTGCAACTTTTAAATTTAAAGCAGTTTTAATTTGAAATTTTAAAATTAAAAAAGAAATTTTCTTCGACACTTTTAAATTAAAAAAAAATATATATATTATTTCATAAATTTACTACTCATAAGAACTCCGTATAATGTCTTTTGAAAGCGGTACGTATTATTCGTTTAGAAAGCTGTACTAATCATAAATCAACTCATTTCACCCAATGTATGAATATATTTTCAAAAGTTGGAGATAATAAAAGCTCACAAATAAAAGCAGTGAAAGCTTTCAAACAAAGGCAGTGAAAGATTAAAAAAATTGTGAAAGCTCATCTAGAGTAAAAGATAGTTCACCAGGAAAAAGTTAAAGCTCACTTAATGCAAGCTAAAGAAGTTACTAGAATTGAAAACTGAAAACTAAAACTTGTGTAATGCAAGTAAACTCAAACCTAAAGCTTACAAAATCTTAGTGAAAGCTCACAAAATTTTATTTATTGAATTATTTATGAATAAACTTAACACAACTTTCAACGCAAGTAAAAGCTTTAAAGCAGACATGTTTTAAGCTGAGTTAACTCACCCATATGAAAACCCTAAAGCAAATGCTTTGAAAATGTGCCTAATGAAAATAAACATGCAAAAATTTAGATGATCTTTAGCTTTGATACTTCTTGGTGGTCCGCAGCGCATTAATTGCCAATTAATGATAACGACAACGCGAGTTTCTATGCAAAAAAATTTAAAAGGCTAATCTCCATTACAGTGAACATCGAAAGCTTTGCAAAAGCTCTCTGCAAAATGTAAGGAAATATTTCAAAAAATTATCGTTATTTGGAAATACAGCTGCAGAAGAGTTTCATTTCACAAATACGTGAAAGCTCGGTAACACTAATAAAAAATATTCGTAACTTGTTTCGACCTTAAAAAAATTAACGGCATGAAATTTTGTTTGGCTCGAGTACAAAAACAATCAGCCACGGAGCTTTCACCTGAGCATCAGTACTCAATATAAAAAATAGCCGTCACTTGGTTTGAGGTTTAAAAACATTAACGTCGTACGATTTCGTTTAGCTCGAGTACAGAAACAATCAGCCACGGAGCTTTCACCTGAGCTTTCGTTGTATTTTACACAAAACAACTCATATTTAAATAGCTGAGCAGAACGCCAAACATTATTCCAAATTTTCTGAATAATGTTCTTTTAGCTATCGGTCTTAAGAATTATTTATCAAATCGTCGGAATAATTTTTGTTTCTGTTCTTTTTTTTTATGTATGTTACCGCATAACTTTGGACCACGTTAACCGATTCCTATAATTATTTTTTTGAAGAAAAGGTGGCACCTTAAGGTTGTCCCCTTACTGGTTTAGATCCGAACACTGGATCTTGAAGAAATTAACGATCACCTTAAATTTTTGTATTGGAATTGAAGTCTGTTTTGCTTTTCGCTTAAAAATTACTTGTTCCTTACAAATATTAGCAAAATGTGATTCCGATTTTGAGCTTGCACTGTTGGTTATGAGCTTTACTTAAAGCTTTTCAGCTTTTATTTGAGCTTTTCAGTTTTCAATTGAGCTTAACCTAATGTTTATGAAAAACTTTTCGAAAACAAATAACTGTACAGTTTTCAAAGTTTTTCAGCAAATTACAGCCAAAAAAACTTAATTTTTTATAAAAAATTTTTTTTATTTTTTGCCCCCTCCAAATTTTTTAAAATATGGCATTGGTATACATTAGTTTAACCAAAGCTCTTCCCTATGCTAGAGAAAATATATAGAAAAAATTCAAGGTACCATAGAAAGTTCATGCTCGCTAACTCATTGTAAGCATACGAACAGTTTTAAAGCAAATAATAATCCTAGTACCTATTGAACACTTTTTAAAAGACGTCTTACCTTTCAATGTCAAAGTAAGGAGTACTCGTAAGTTAGTAATATGAAATATAAAATAAATAAAAGATGAAATCATAATGATTTCAAGCAAACTGCTCTTTGTACATAAATACATACTGACATAAAGGTGCATAGACTAATTGAAAAGAGTTCATTTCATAGCTGCATACATACCTACATACATACTTACATAGTAAATAGAACTCATGCATGAAACGCATAAGCATAGATAATTTAATAGAATTATTCAATAGAAATCATTACGAAAATAGGTAGTATAGAAATAGGATTAGAACGATAGGCAGACATACATTACAACTTAGGTTAGCAAAATGTAGCAGATTTGAAAGCAAAAAACNCATAATGATTTCAAGCAAACTGCTCTTTGTACATAAATACATACTGACATAAAGGTGCATAGACCAATTGAAAAGAGTTCATTTCATAGCTGCATACATACCTACATACATACTTACATAGTAAATAGAACTCATGCATGAAACGCATAAGCATAGATAATTTAATAGAATTATTCAATAGAAATCATTACGAAAATAGGTAGTATAGAAATAGGATTAGAACGATAGGCAGACATACATTACAACTTAGGTTAGCAAAATGTAGCAGATTTGAAAGCAAAAAACAAAAACCTAAAAATACATTGATGTCGTTGCAGTTTGTAAAACCATTATTTTTTAATTTTTTTATTATAAATAAAAAAAATAGTGAAAAAATTTTGAATTTTTATAAAAAATTATTAAAATTTAAAAATTTTTATTTTTTATATTTTGCTATTCCAAAAGGTTTCCATTAAGACAAAACAAATTAAACGCAAATTGTATGCAAATTATCGCACGCAANCTTAGGTTAGCAAAATGTAGCAGATTTGAAAGCAAAAAACAAAAACCTAAAAATACAGTTTGTAAAACCATTATTTTTAAATTTTTTTATTATAAATAAAAAAAAATAGTGAAAAAATTTTGAATTTTTATAAAAAATTATTAAAATTTAAAAATTTTAATTTTTTATATTTTGCTATTCCAAAAGGTTTCCATTAAGACAAAACAAATTAAACGCAAATTGTATGCAAATTATCGCACGCAAACAAATAAAGCAAAAAAAAAAACAAACACAAGCAAAAAAACATATTCACTTAAAACCATTAATAAAAAGCCGTTAAAACTGCCACTTGTTTATAGTAATAATAATTAATTAATTAAGCGTGTAATTAAAAAAAAATTGCATGCGATATTTTGCATATCAATTACGGCAAAAACCCGCNTTAAACGCAAATTGTATGCAAATTATCGCACGCAAACAAATAAAGCAAAAAAAAAAACAAACACAAGCAAAAAAACATATTCACTTAAAACCATTAATAAAAAGCCGTTAAAACTGCCACTTGTTTATAGTAATAATAATTAATTAATTAAGCGTGTAATTTAAAAAAAATTGCATGCGATATTTTGCATATCAATTACGGCAAAAACCCGCTTTAAATCCTTGAATTAAAATGAACCTCTTCCCCCCCCCAAAAAATACAACTAAACAAACGTACAAAACCAATATAAATAACCCAAGCTGGGAAAAGCGCAATGAAAAAAATACAAACGGAAATTAAGGAAACAAAAAAATATATAGCATGCGCGAGAATTTCGTATAAACAACAACAAAAAATATCAAACACCTCAAAAAGCTCATAAAAGCATACGACGCGTCACCATATGCGTATGTATGGTTTCGCTAGCGCGTGTGTGTGTGTGTGGGTCGCTCGTTAAGACCCCCTGAAGGAATATCTTTATATAGAACAACTCATAAGTGGCATACACAACGAGAAATGGTTGCGAGCAATAATATTTGCGTGTTGATGTTGGCAAAAATGTATATCGAAATGAAATGCGTTATGATCGACCGATTTATTGTTTGGCTGCGGTTGGAAGCTGTGTATTTGGACATTAGCTACCAACTTGGCAGAGTAGGTGGTTGTAATTTCGACATGTTCTTGCTGTGTAAAAGGCTACTGAGGTGATTGAAGTTTCCAATTTTTAGTAAAATTAATAAGTAAGCTGACTTTGATGTGAGTAGAATGAAATTCATAACTTACTACGATTCTCAAATTTAAAGAGTTAAATTTTTCTTATAAATATACCTACTATAAATAATTAAAACACAGAAAAATATAATTTTGTTTATAGGAATCAGTTGTGGTTTTTGCGGCTGTAAAAAGTTGTTTTTGCCTTTTCTGTCGTTTTCACTTAATGTGAGTGAAAGCTCAAATACAAACATAGCGAAATCTCACTTATGCTGTCGAAAGTTCACTTAAGGTATGGAAAAGTTCAAAGACAAAGACAGTGAAAGCACAATGAATTCACATGAAATAACAATGAAATTAAAGTGAAAGCTCGCTCAATGCAAGTTAAAACTTACTTAAAGCATATTAAAGCCAAAAAAGCTAAGCCATTGAAAGCTCACTTAAGGCTTGCAGGAGCGAAAAATAAATAAAGTCACAGCTTATTTATTTATGCAATCAAAACCATTACATTGTCCGAAGATGAGACTTTTCAAAGCTTTCCGTAGACTTTATCTGCACGCGCACAGATTAAAAGTTCGGTTTGATCGTCACTAAATTAAAGTGGAAGCTCAAAGGCTCTTAGTGTAAGAGAAAATTTAAAAAACCATGAGAGTGAAAGTTCACTTTGTACAGTCAAAATCCCGAAAATAACACCAATAAAAGCTTACTTAATGCAAGTGAACGCTTAACGCCATATACATGTAGCGAAAATTTACTCAATAAAAATTAAAGCTTGAAACAAAGATAGTTATAGCTTGCTTAGTGCAGATAAAAGCTCAAAAGCTAAGGCGACTAAATCAAAGTTAAAGAAAGCTTGAGCCTAAAAACTATGCAAGTTTGGATCGCAGTAAGCTTTCATGATTATTTCAAAGCTTTTTTGATACATGAGCATTGCAGTGAAAGCCGATTTAATGAATTTGAAAGCTTTTTAATGCGTATATCCGTAAACTAACTGCACAACTTTTTTCAAGAGGACTACAACGTTCGCTACCTATAATGTAACTTGCTTAGTGCAACTAAAGCTCAGTTGAAGAAAGCGTAAGCTTAAAAACCATGCAAGTTTTGATTGTAGTAAATTTTCATGATTATTACAAAACTTTTTAGATACACGCGTTTTGGCAGTGAAAGCTCACTCAATTAATATGGAAGCTTCATAAACTAACTGCACGTTTTTCAAGAAGACTGCAACGGTATATACATATAATAACGCCAACCCCAGAATACGGAAAGCGTTTCTGAGGATGTCGCCATTCGTTTGCAAAAAAGGGAAAGTTCCTTAACCGGTTCTCAAATTAATTTTCGGTATTATCGTTCTGTTTATCTTAAATAAATTCTTATTTTAGTAAAGGTTATGAATTTCATTTACGCTCTAAAAATCAGCAAAACAGCCGAACTGTCGGAGAAGTTTAAGGGACCAAACAAAAAATCGCTCGTTCATTTCAAGGTACAGCAAACCAAATTTAAAAGATAAAAAGATGAAATATTCAAACTTCTACCATACTCTTTTATTTTATTTAGATTACTTTTTTCTGAAAGTTTTTTTTTTAACTCCATAAAAACACAAACAAAACCAAGTAAACTTAGTAAGGTGCATAACAACAATTAAAAAACAAACCATTCACCATAAACAATCCACTGCCGACTAAGAACAGACCGAAAAAACCAGAAAATTACAAACTTAACAAAAAACCTCAGCATGAAGCGTACTTTGGGTAAAGCTTTTCCGCAGACACATGCATTTTAAGAAGCTTCCACTCCACAAAGTTGCGAGCTTCGTAACTGTCAAAGCGCTTCGTCGTCTAGCGCGCTATTGAGTTAAGCTTCTCTGCATGTGTAAGCGTTAGAGCTTTCATGCTCGAAAGCGCTTCGAAACTGAGTACACTTTTTTGGCTTTATTTTTTAATAGTTTCTCTTTACTTTGGTATGGTTATTCTGGTTCTATTCGTAAATCTTGTGCAATAGATACAATCAGAATTTGCTTTGAATATAAAAGAAAAAAAAAACAATAGCAAATAAACTATGTATAAGAAAACGCTACGCTATNCTTCTATTCGTAAATCTTGTGCAATAGATACAATCAGAATTTGCTTTGAATATAAAAGAAAAAAAAAAAAATAGCAAATAAACTATGTATAAGAAAACGCTACGCTATCAACTAATACATAATACAAATACATATATGCAATAAGCACAGACACACACTCATACATAAGTACTAGCATTAATTTGCAAAACAACAACAAAAAGAATAAGAGAAAATAAAGTAGCTATTGTAAGTGTAATGCTTATGATAAAATGAAAAATTGAAGAAGCGAAAAGAGAGCTATGCAATACCAACAACAATAACAGTTGAATAGATAATTATTTATTTAAAAAAAAAACATCTCAAATACAAAGACCATGAAATAAAATTAAAAATCAAGATTTGTTAAGAATTTGTGAAGAATGCAAATATGCTGAAAAAAAATTGGGAGAAACCACTCAAACCTTAAGTCACCACTGAGAAAGGAAAAAAATAAGTATTTGGTGACTAATAGAAAGTCAATCCTTACACGCACGCACAGTGCAGCATGAGTTTGCAAAAGTAAATAAATAAATACATAGTTAATGAAAATACAAATATACGAAGAAAATAGTAAACAATGCAAACATACATACATACATACTTACATGAATAATTACGATTTTATACAAATGTAATTTTGTAATATCTTAGGTATTGAATTCGTAAATTCCATCTCCAAAAATGTACTTGACGTATGTATGTATTTAAGGCAGAATTTTAAACAAAGAAAAAACAAGAGACAAATTCAAGTATAAGCAATTTTCCAACATTTTTATAAAACTTTTATTTTTTAAAGCTTTTACTTTTTTTGTAAAATGTAACTTTTATGACTTTTATATTTTTGTATTGCAAAATGCACACTTGCTGAGTAAACAAAAAAAAACTAGTGTATGCATAGGTGATAGCGGCTGCGCAATTCTTCCATGCATAAAGAATCTGCATTTGTATGTCTCTATGAATATTGCGCCTAAAAAAGGTTGTTCATCTTGCATCGTTTTTTAATATATATACGCGTTGAAATCATTTTTTTGAGTGCAAAATAAATAGTTAAACTTGGGTTGTTATTTGTGTTTTCCCAAACCATAAAATAATATTAATTTTTTTATACAAATTTTCAGTTTTTTCAGATGAAGAAAAATCTGTCGCTAAACGCTCACCCTTTAGCTTTAAATTAGAAAGAATCGCCACACTAAGCCCTGACTAAGAAATATTAAAGTTAAAAGAAACCCGAATTTTTCTACGAAAATTTCGCATTTGAATTGAATTAAAATTTGCGTCATTGTTAAAGGAGCCTATTTGCATCCATAAACTAGAGTTCTTTCCATTTCACTTAGGGTGGGAGAGTTTCGCTCGTTCCGAAAGCAGCGCATGAATGCAGTCTGCAATTCTCCACCGACTCTTAGCTGTAGGTCTATATAAAATAGCTTATTTCCCGGAATTTCTTCTAAATTACAACCGTGCCTTGTGCTTTGGATAATTAAATAAGATTCGCTCTTTTCATAGAACTGAAATCGTGTTTTCATAAAAAATGCTTCGTTACCAAAATTTCTTCAAAAAATAATTCACAACTTTGCAAAACCTAAAATTCCAAAATTAATTGCATCCAAAACCAAAGAAGATCCATAAAGAATTTAGGGTTCTGTTCGTCGTTTATATGACCTGCATTTAAGAAACACGATTCCTCGAGAACGCTTCAAACTGTCACAACATGGAATTCACTGGCTACTCTTGGCTCTTATTGGAATCAGCTCCGAACCACTCCTTCTCTAGCGCTAAATGCTATGCTCAGTAGCAGCGGTTCGCACAAAAGCTCTCGGTCCTCTTTCAACCCAGCGTGCGGGCACTCGATAATCATTAAAAGCTTCGACTTCCTAAGGGAAGAAATGGATCGGAAACTGGATCCAAACGGGTCCTCCTCAACGGACATCTCTACAAGGGCGAATGGGAGAATGGCAATCTCTGGAGTAGCGGTCCAATAAACAATTTCACAGACAGATCGAAGCTGTTCAGACCAGCGTACCTCCGCATCATCTTTCAGACAAAGGTGGTTGCAATAAAAGTGGCAGCCGATTTGTTATGCATTAATGTTTTGCTGACTCGAAGGGTAAATATCTGCTCTGATAGCCATGCGGCAAGTAGGGCGCTGGGATGGCTAATATCTTTAAACCGCCTCGGAGTACTCCGAATTAAGGTGCTTTGGGACACACGACACAGTCAAATCACTAGAAATTGTAGCGCTTATGAAATGGCTAGGCAGGAAACTCTCTAGGCCACCACTTCGGACAGGGAGGGCATAGGAGTTCCGGGCATATTATGTTGCATACTTCTAGGCTCTTTCTATATACATGCATATTGGTGCTTTCAAAAGTGGGAGGATAACATCCGAACAATTTTTTTGCTGCAAAATTTACATCCCTTATGAAATTAGTATTTACTTAGGTGAAAAATTAAAAAAAAAAATATCTCTTTCTAACTCTCCGCTTGCCCTAATTTATATTTTTTTAATATTTCCTACTTTTAAACTTCAAACTCCAAAGAGGTAAATTTTTTTTTAACCGCTTATGCATAAATTGCCACCTTTCGAAATGTTTAACATTTTACGTGTTTGTTTTTCTACGCCTCTTTTCGAACTTACCACAGCTATCACAGATATTCTCCAACTGTTTTATTTGTTTTGTTTAGCACTCATCTATGAACTTGAAAATCAGAAACTTTTAGAATTTTATAATATATAGTTATAATTAAGTAAATATATATACATAAATTGATATTTAAATAAGTAATTGATGAAATTTCCAATAAAAGTTATAGGTGAAAAATTGAATTTTATACGACAAAAAGCGTTTTGAGGGAATATGTAGTGTATGAATGTACTGTGTTTTTTCGATATAATTTTTTTTTTATGAATTTCTAAGTTTCAAATTCGTTTAAGCAAAACAAAGTGTGAACATAAATTTGCTTAAAAGGGTATAAAGCCAGAATTCTAAATTTGTATTAAAGAAAATTATTAAAGACAATGGTGAACTCGGTGAGCTGCTGTATGCGCCGAGCCAATCATGCAAATGCGAATGAAAAAGAAATTACAAATAAACAAAAGAAGTAAAGGAAAACGGAAAACAAAATGGGAGTTAAATAAAAAGTTATGTAAGCAACAATAAAGTAAAAAAAGAAAAATCAGACAAAATAGCACACACGCTGCCACAAGTAATAATACAAAAAATTTATGTGTGTATGAACATAAAACACTAAACAATGCGTTGAATATCTATAGAGTTTGCATTTTTTTTAATAAAATTTTTTTGAAAACATATAAAATCAACCATAAGTAAAAAACAATAATTAAATTTAGTTTTTTACGAACGAAAAAAATAACTCAAACTTGCGGATAATTAATATAATTTAATGGAAAAATTAAAAATAAGCAAATGTTAGGAAAATGTCAGAGTTAGGCAGAAAGTGGCAAATAAAGTGCGGATAACTGTATAAAAAAATGTTTTACGAATCCGATTATACGAACTTAGCGAGTCGATATTCAAAAATAGTTGCTATTCAGCAATAGCAGGTAACTTGAATGAGAAAGCAAAACACATATATATTTATATGTATGTAACCCAGGCAGAGATGAATTTCAATTAACTATATAGAAACTGAAGACGAAAAGCTTAGTGTCAACAGTGTCTACCAAAAAAAAAACGACCTACAGTGGGTGTTTACAAATCGAAATTCAGCTTAGGAAGCAGATGATTTTCAGAAAATATTTTTTTTAACAAAAAATTGAATTTAAAAAAACTGAAAATTTTCTCAACAATTATGTATGTAAACGATAAAAGAATATAACAAAAAATATTATGTATAAATAAAAAGCGAACTAGTTGCATTTAAAAAATTTTAAATATCTAAATTAAATTCAATTTTCAATAAATTACAACTATTTATTAAAGGGCAAAAATACGGACATAAAAACTTATACAAATACTTCTTTCTCTATTTAAACTTTAAACTAGAAACATTGCAAAAACAAACATTAAGGTTTAATTAACTAAAACTTGAATAAATTTAATATAGATTTAAATTAAATAAGGAAAAGAGAGTATTACATTGAAAATAAAAGAAAACTATAAAAATTATAGTGTCAACTGAAAACTGTAATACTGAGAGATTTTCAAAGTCAAGCGCTGATTTTTTATGTCGTTATTAGTATTTAATTGTAACTAAAGAAATATAAATAAATAGAAATAAATGCAATTTAATAAACAAAAATATTGTATGAATGTTTGAGTGCGGCACAAAACAAAAAAAAAATAATTAAATTAATTTAAAAAAAAAAATTCAAAAGAAATATAGACGTACTTAGGATTTCAGTCATTTTGACTTTAATTAGCATTAAATAAACTAAAAAAATATATATATTTAAAGTAATAAAAAAGGAAATTGTACATTTTTAACAGCAGAGCAGTGGTAAAAAATTACGAGTTTATTTCCAAATAAACTAAGATATAAACTTCAAAAAACAAAGACATTCGCAGAAAATAAATTATCAAAAAAAATTAATTAATTAAATTAAATAAATTGAATTGCAATGCAAATTTTTTGATGCTGATTTAATGAGTCATTGAAATTTAGTAGTTATGAAAAATTTAATCAACTGTAAAAGAATTAAAAAAATATTAGCAATACAGTATTGAATTAAGCATAAGAAAAAAAAAAGAATTATTGGAATTTAATTTTTTGAATTTAAAATGAAGTCGACGGTAGCAGCGAAAGCATTAAAATATAGAATAACAAAAATAAAGATGAATACAAAATTTCAACGGCTGTTGGTTAAATTTAATTAGCGAGCAGTTGCAAAAAAAATTAAAAAAGGGCATGAGCTTTTACTTTCCAACAAAAGCTTACACAGATATGTAAGTTTTAAGGCACATTACCAAGTTTCGCGAGTTAATTGCTTCAGCGAAGATGAATGAAAACATAGCATGAAAACATCACTTTGTTAGCGCTTCAGAAGGAAATTGCCATATTGAGCTTTCGACAAGAACACAACACAAAGAAGAGCTTCTACATTTGAAGAATTTTAGAACTCGTAAAATAAAACTACCCTCATTGAAATTTGGAGATACTTTGGAACATTGAACCCGTGGAACAATGAAGCGTGATAGTGCAAATTATAACACCGTACAGCTGAGCTTTTCTTTTGCAGAAGATGACACACGATTTTTGCACGAACTTGCCTAAGAACTATTGAATTAGCTGAAAAGGCTATCGAACACTGGCAGTGGACATCGTAAGGATCGAAAAAAAATTTTAACAAAAGTTAAGTTTCTTATCATTGGTAAGACAGTAGTATGAACAACTCCGAAGGCTAGCTCTTTGGGTATCAATCGAAGTTCGAAAGTACTTTTCGTGCAAAAAAGTATTGATTTATTCATGACCTCTTATCATATTACGATATACTAGCATAAATATATATTTTCGAATTTGACAGTCTCTCAAGTAGCTTTTAACATTTTTTGAGAACAAAATTTGTGTTGAAAGAGGAGCTAAATTTTAAAAGCTACTATGGAAAATGGTCCTAAGTTGTCTTCAAATCTTTTTTATTATACTATAAACCTGCTTATGTTGGTCAAGGGGCACTACGATATATCCCTAAACTTCTCCTAGAGTAGCATCCCTGAATGGAATCTAAAATATGTCAGATATGGACGCTCGACAATGAAGTGGAGAATCCTTCTTTTTGAGTTATGGTCTAGAATGCTGCTTTTGCAGTAGCTGCGGATTCGGAGACCCGTTTCAGCTGTACCATCGCCAAAATATGGTTAGATCTTAGTAGATCCGTTAGTGATTTTCAGACCTTTTGTTCGGCTATACATACATATCTGCAACAGTGTTGCCAGATGGTTTATATAACTTCACCCTAAGATAATTTCATTTCCCCCTAATAAACCCGAAATATTTATAAGGGCTGTTCAGTATCTTGTGCGTATGCATATTCGTTGCATTTGTAAATTCACAACAATAAAATGCACAGGGTTGCCATGGCAGCAAGCATAAAATTTCCAAATGCAATTCCAACTGCAAACCCAAGACCATTGCTGCCTGAACATCCTGAACAGCCCTATAGTTTGTGGGTGTCCAAGGTTGTATCCAGGCTAGTGACACAGCTATCTAGCATTGTTGGGCTGTAATCAATGAATTTCTCAATCAACTGATCAACGAATATATCGAGCACTGAATTCTACCTGGGCAGAAGTCAATGAGCTCACAGACGATGGAGGCAATAACAAATTTGTTAACATTTCAAAGCTTGTCCTTGGGCTGTTGTGTCTACCATGAACCACGAATGCTGCAGTCGAACGTGTATTCTCAATAGTCAATATTATCAAGGCTAAGCTACGGATCAGTATGTCTGTGTGCGATGGTCGAAGCGATTTTACATGTCCGCTGCATCCTTGACGCTGAATGTGGCAAATTTGAACAAACCCCCTCGATGCTGAAAAGATTCAACTCGGAAACGGTCTACGCTATGTTGATGTGATGAACTCGTTCTCTCGCAATAAATTTGAATAGCTTGATTATTCAATGGGGATGCGAGAACAAAAATACATTCCATTTCTAGCTAGTTGGTTTTTTACCATGAACCAAATATACGTTTTTTGTAGTTTTACCTAACCAAAATAAATTTATATAAATATATTCATTACATATTCGTACATAGTACATGCAGTATAATTCTGTTCGAAAGTTGCATTTTTCTTTCATTAGTCTTATAACAAAAAAATAACATTATGATATTGGAAAAAATCCCTAAAGATATTTTGTTCCTAATTTGCTCCCTAATATTTAGTCCAGAACAACCCTAAACCTATGTAGAAGTACGCTAAACTGGCAACACTGATCTGCAAATAAGGGGAAGAACGCATGCCTCTCTACCTTTTANAGTCCGCTGCATCCTGGACGCTGAATGTGGCAAATTTGAACCAACCCCCTCGATGCTGAAAAGATTCAACTCGGAAACGGTCTACGCTATGTTGATGTGATGAACTCGTTCTCTCGCAATAAATTTGAATAGCTTGATTATTCAATGGGGATGCGAGAACAAAAATACATTCCATTTCTAGCTAGTTGGTTTTTTACCATGAACCAAATATACGTTTTTTGTAGTTTTACCTAACCAAAATAAATTTATATAAATATATTCATTACATATTCGTACATAGTACATGCAGTATAATTCTGTTCGAAAGTTGCATTTTTCTTTCATTAGTCTTATAACAAAAAAATAACATTATGATATTGGAAAAAATCCCTAAAGATATTTTGTTCCTAATTTGCTCCCTAATATTTAGTCCAGAACAACCCTAAACCTATGTAGAAGTACGCTAAACTGGCAACACTGATCTGCAAATAAGGGGAAGAACGCATGCCTCTCTACCTTTTATGTAAAGGTTTTTAATGTAGCCTAGCACTTCCATGGTGATTTTGTTTCAAATTTCAAATTGATTAAGTATCACCCAAATAAGCTAATCTGCACCTATACAGACCGTCACATTGACAGATAATGTGTTCGGGCGTTTCTTCGTCCAGCTTAGAAAAACGACAGACGTATGTTTCTAAAAAAAACTTTTACTAAGTTGATAGCGAAGGTAATAGTGTAGCGTCTAGTACCCAGTGAGGGTTTTGAGGTCCTCTTGGGCTTGATTGTGTAGTTTCATTGTTTGCGGCTGTATTTAAGACCAGCGACAAGAATGCTGTTTGACTATCCGAAATAGGCACTACGTCTACAGAACAGCGTCATTTTTTCCTCCAGGATGCATTTCAGACCCTGTTTTAGTGCCTCCTAAAAGCAGAACTCTACTCATAATATAACTTGAAATTTAATCAAGGTTGGATGCTCTAATTCTTTCCATAGCCATGCCGGCTTCTATCTTTGGATATCCTCTCAAATTAATCAAATCATCACTAAAAAGTAACTTATTTTGTAAATAAGCTTAGTGAGTGTGTAAAACTTTTATTTTCTAAAATTATTATTATGAATTTATACTCATCCAGTCATTAAACATTTATTACTAACATATGTATGTATGTACAAAAATTAAAACATTGTAAAAGACAACGCCAAATTTGCTAAAACAAAAGGAAATCATGTGGTGCAATTTTATATTCAAAGTAGTAAAATTTTCTGCGTTCAATTTTGAATTTATGGCAGGGCATACAAAAAAACACAACGTTTCATACGCAAAAACCAGAAAATTTTACACCCCAAAATTCTGATGTCTGCGCAGTTTGTCAACGTACGCGTTTGAATAAAACTAATTTATTTTGCAATTTTCATACATAGTTACAGCTTAAAACAAAAAAAAAAATTAAATGGAATAATATAATAATAGCTACCAAGTCGATAGATAACAGATGAACATTCTAGCTGATAGGAAACACGTCCGCAGCAACGCAGGTGAACTCAACAAACGGATATAGAAGGTGAAACAACTAACTTCAGAACTTAAAAAAAAAACAATTTTTTGTGTCATGCAAGTTTATTTACTTTTTTTATTTCACGTTTAATACTTAGGCCATAATATTCTTAGAATATTTATTTCAACACAAAGTCGTAATAAATTATTAGAAAACAATTAAATTTTTTTGTTTTTTCAAAACTTTTAAAACCAGAAAACTTTACACATACTAAATTATGAACGGAAGATACATTTATTTAAAAAAAATTATTTTAAAATTTCAATATTTTCACATTATGCTACAAATTCATTCACGCATGCTCATTGCTTGTTTATTGCACTGTCGCCTATTTTTCAAACCCTTTACATTATCGCATGTTGCACGTTAAATAACTAAATATGATAGGAAATTTTTACCAATATGCTCCTTTTTTTTACAAAATTTTCTGCTGCCACTTGACAACTTTAAAACCGAGCATGCTGCAAAAAATACGCTATTGGTAAGTGCACATGCTCACTTACGTATTTTATAAAAACTCTATTAAGTATTTTTTTTTTCTATTTGAATTGGAAAGTGAGAGAAATCCAAAAATGTAACAGGGAAAAAATCTAAAAACAACAATTTCTGTGTAAAGCTTGGAATTCAGCTCTCACAAAAAATCACAAGAAATATTTTTCCAAATTTCTGTTGCTTGAAAAAGTACTTTGCTTTTGCTGTAAATTTTCTTGAAGAAATAAATGTACNGCTCACTTACGTATTTTATAAAAACTCTATTAAGTATTTTTTTTTTCTATTTGAATTGGAAAGTGAGAGAAATCCAAAAATGTAACAGGGAAAAAATCTAAAAACAACAATTTCTGTGTAAAGCTTGGAATTCAGCTCTCACAAAAAATCACAAGAAATATTTTTCCAAATTTCTGTTGCTTGAAAAAGTACTTCGCTTTTGCTGTAAATTTTCTTGAAGAAATAAATGTACGAGCATTTTTTTTTGAGAGCTGCAAACTGATTTTAGAAACTTCGATAGAAGAATATTTCTGTTCCTTTTCTTGTGCGTAATTTTATAAGAATTTTTCGTTTTTCTATAGAGCTGGAAAGAGCACTTAAGGAAAGAGTCCGCATGGCGTATGAGTAATATTATTTCGTGCTCATATCGTTTTTTTACCTCCCTTTTATTAGCACGGGATGTAACTATGTAATATTGATGCGCCTAACAGATGCAGCGATTGACAGTACAAATGGAAATTATAATAGCGAGGNACACACTTACGTATTTTATAAAAACTCTATTAAGTATTTTTTTTTCTATTTGAATTGGAAAGTGAGAGAAATCCAAAAATGTAACAGGGAAAAAATCTAAAAACAACAATTTCTGTGTAAAGCTTGGAATTCAGCTCTCACAAAAAATCACAAGAAATATTTTTCCTAATTTCTGTTGCTTGAAAAAGTACTTCGCTTTTGCTGTAAATTTTCTTGAAGAAATAAATGTACGAGCATTTTTTTTTGAGAGCTGCAAACTGATTTTAGAAACTTCGATAGAAGAATATTTCTGTTCCTTTTCTTGTGCGTAATTTTATAAGAATTTTTCGTTTTTCTATAGAGCTGGAAAGAGCACTTAAGGAAAGAGTCCGCATGGCGTATGAGTAATATTATTTCGTGCTCATATCGTTTTTTTACCTCCCTTTTATTAGCACGGGATGTAACTATGTAATATTGATGCGCCTAACAGATGCAGCGATTGACAGTACAAATGGAAATTATAATAGCGAGGTTTTAGTTTTTTAAACTATAATTTTATTATTTATCCATCGATTTTCCTCATTAGTAGCGTAATTGTTTTACAACAGGTTTGAACAAAAAATTTACCCAGAATCAATTTTTTTTTTTTAATTTTTTCCCATTTAAAGTTTGAACTTTTTTCAAAAACAAGCATCCGTCATCAGAATTGGTTGCAAAGATCTTCAAAGACAAACAAAGATCAGGTGTCGCCAACAAAAATCATTACTTGGCATTCAATGCAATTGAGGACTCTTAGATACAGGAAGTGTACTTCGAATAGCGTTCGCTCATATAAAATCCTGTTCTACGTATGGGCAAATCTCCGATTAGCGTTAACTACACAAAGTGCAAACGGCCCTTAAAGTTTTAAATTTTTTAATTTTGCGAAGTCATATTAAGAGATATCAAGTCAATATTATGAGGAGACATAGAGGAGGGGCCGTTCTTTCTACTAAGCCTCTTGACGCAAAAAAGGCACTTTGATCCCTTATTGCATCTACCTCCTCAATTGCAAGTCTCTCAACAGCCTATTGGTTGAAATTATCTCAGCCTATGGCCTAGAACTATGTCTGCTTTGTCGATAGACTCAATATAAATTTGATCGATGAATGTCAAGCGACTGTAGAATATTCTAAAATTTTTGCTTGTTTGCCTTTTTTTCTTTGAAAAAAATAAATAAATATTCCAAGAGTCTGATGTACAAACTTTTCAGAAACAAAAGTTTCATGTTAGTCTATTTAAAGGGCTCTTCTCCTGCTTGTCTACTTAAGGGACTATTCTTCTTCTTATTTTATTTTTCCCGAAATGAGTGTTGCCTTTGATTCTTTTAAATCAGCGCTTGATTTCATACTTGAGAAAACAGGGTCGCAATTTTTTTGATACTTAAGTATGTATATCCTTAAGCCTATCCACATACCTATGTATATATATTTAGGGTATTTACAAGTGATGGTAAGCGTCGTAANCTCTTCTTATTTTATTTTTCCCGAAATAAATAATGCCTTTGATGCTTTTAAAATCAGCGCCTGATTTCATACTTAAGAAAACAGGGTCGCAATTTTTTTGATACTTAAGTATGTATATCCTTAAGCCTATCTACACACCTATGTATATATATTTAGGGTATTTACAAGTGATGGTAAGCGTCGTAACGTCTTAAATTCGTAGAATTTTTCAATGCAAAATACTGGGTGAAACGTTTTTAAAAGATTTGCGTCTACGCCAAAATGTTTTTTTTTACTGATAGAAAATATATAATCAGCTAAAAATCCCCAAAAACCATTTTAACCGTTGTTAACTTTGAAAAATTTTACGACATTGAGACACTACGACACTTACAACATCTTGTGAATACCCTAATTGTTTTAATAATTCATTTTTTATGTATTAATACTAACAGTTAATCTACTCATATTTTCGTAGAGGCCGAGTCTTGAAAGCTGGATAACTGGAGCACGCTTCAAAGGCAGATGGAAAGCCAATTCAACCTACAATTATATGATTTAGTTTACGATACTTTTAAATGCAATATGTGTATGCAGTTTCAAAAATGTCTAATTGTTAATTAAAAAATAATGTTTTGTTTTTTGTTTGTAAACAATTTTATTTAAAATAAAAAAAAATTATGTACAAAATCGGAAAACGAAATGAGTAGATTGTGTATTTACTGGCTACATGTAAATTTAGTATAACGCATGGTAAGTATTAAAAAAATTTAGAATATTAAACAAAAACAAAGAAAAAATTAAAAAAAGCTGGCTAAAATGAAATAAAAAATTTTAATGAAATGGAATAAAATAATAATTAAAAACAAATTAAAAATTATTTCATTTAAATTTTAAAAAAGCGATTTATATTGTTGTTCTCATTTGACAATATTATAAGTGATCTTAAGCATATATCGTCTCAAAGAATGTTACAAGTTTACGAATGTCGTGCTCTTGTTTATTATTAATTATTTTCGAGTTAATGAAAGATTTTCTTTTGTAGAATAATGTCGTATCTTACACTTACGGCAAGATGTGCACAAAAAGTGAGCTTATCAAATTCTTGAGCTTGAGCTCACTTCATCAGTGCAAAAATTGGTTCTAAGCTTAAGCTCACTTTTTACGCATGAAGCCCAATTTCTGGAAAACTAAAGGCGATGCCCAAAAAGGGATTCTGCCATTTGAAATATCTTGACTAATTTAGTATAATTGCATTACTAACTCAATTTGGCCCAATTTTCACATGCGACACTTCTTCTTCTTCTTAATTGGCGGTGTAACCGCCTAAGCGATTTTGGCCGAGTCCAAAACAGCACGCCAGTCATCTCTTCTGTGCTAACTGACGCCAATTGAAAATGCCAAGTAAAGCCAAGTCCTTCTCCACCTGGTCTTTCCAACGCAGAGGAGGCCTTCCTCTTCCTCTGTTACCAGCATCGCGGCCCGCGTTGAATATTTTCAGAGCAGGAGCGTTTCTGTCCATCCGAACGACATGGCNTTTCGAATTTTTCTAAATTCTGTATAAAGTTTGAAAGTGTGATTTATATGGTTTTTGTTAAGGCATGAACCATATTTTTATAAAAAAAATTATTAAAAAAAATTAGCTTGAAAAACATTTTAAATATTAAAAGCAAACCATCATTCATCCATTTTTTACCGCCACTGTACATATACATACATATGCATATATAAGACATCTGCATTAATGCACTCAAAAGAGCAAATGAGTCATTCAAATTCAAATGAATGGATTAAATTGGCTTTGAATTTTATTGAATTTAAATGAATAGCTATATTGATATGAGTATCGACATGACAACTTCCAAGTTTTGTGAAAATAATTGAGTGGATATGAATGATAATTCTTTAGCCATTGGATAAGAATGGAATTAGTTTTAATTATTTTAATGCAGATCGTAATTTTATTTACTTTTCCTGAGAATTAAGAAGAACATAGTAGCTCAGTTCTGATCTACCGAAAGCTGGACAGTGTCGTAGGAGATTTTGTAATGTGCCTTTGGAGGTACCATCATCACATGCCATGCTTCTTAATTGTGTTCCAGTCCTATCTTGAACGCATGAGATGATGTGAGATAGTGTCTTATAAGAACCCCAACTAGTTTCTAGTTTCTTGTCATGAAAGTAGTGATTCTTGCATTGTAAGAGCGAATCATGGCCTTGGGTGCCAATATTCGTAGGTCCAACCTAAATAGCCAAAAATATTTGTCCATTTTCTCGTCGTCGTTTCCATATTGCATTGTGTTCAAGTTCTGAGCTACGTTGAAAGTTTCAAGGCTCTAGTTCATTGGGAAGTTGGTTGCAAATTGATTGACAGATTTGGCCAAATAAAGATTTACACATACATACATAGTTTAATAACAGCTTTTTAAAATTAGTGTTCATTTATTTAGGAGCCAAGGGCTTGGATTTTTTATGACATAGTGTACATTGTTTATGCTTAAAATATCATAGAAAGTGTTTTAAAACTAAACTCACGGTCATTAAACGCGAATAAGGACGAAAACAAATCATGAACTATAAAAAACTAACACTTGCGTGCTTTGTGGCATTTTTGTGGCAGCGCATTTTGTACGAGTATGAATTAATATGTATGTTAGAACGATGTTTACACGCGGATCTACATACAAACATATGTACGTATGCAGATATTTTTAATCTCCATTCGATTCGAAAAAATGAATGAAATTCTAACACCGACAAATTGTTGAAAGCGATTATACCAAAACGTGTTGTATTCGATGGTTACACACATTATTAAATTTGCGATCGAAGGTCTGGAAATAAAAAATATTTAATAATAATTTGTTTTTGTTATTTTATGGCCTTATAACAATTATATTCAACANTGTTAGAACGATGTTTACACGCGGATCTACATACAAACATATGTACGTATGCAGATATTTTTAATCTCCATTCGATTCGAAAAAATGAATGAAATTCTAACACCGACAAATTGTTGAAAGCGATTATACCAAAACGTGTTGTATTCGATGGTTACACACATTATTAAATTTGCGATCGAAGGTCTGGAAATAAAAAATATTTAATAATAATTTGTTTTTGTTATTTTATGGCCTTATAACAATTATATTCAACAGTTTTTACGGAGCTTTTTTTGTTGCTTTTCCACAATAGTTGTGCATTAAAGAAATAAAAATTGTTGAATATAATTGTTATAAGGCCAAAAAATAACAAAAACAAATAAGTTAAGGACGATCACGCCTAAAAGCTAAACATCCTAGAAATAGAATTATTAACAAAACCAACGACCACAAGTTTAAGTAGCCCTGGAAAAGCTGCGCTTGATTGTAAATAGTTGGCTTAACAAATGAAAAACAAGAATTTACAAGGCGAACTTAGCACGGTGCGTAGGCAACTGGCTGAGTCACCTCGGGTCGTTGGATCGAGTTCCCCTGAAATAAGTCTGATAATGAAATGTGGTGATTTCCGAAAAAGCTCTCACGTCCACCCTTTTTTCAAAATGATTGTTGCTTTTCCACAATAGCTTTTCATTAAAAACAGCCTCAAGCTCAATAAAAGTTGTGGAATATATTTAATAATAACATAGAATACAGATTCTTGGCTAAGAATTTTATTTTTATACTAGAAGACCCGGCGAACTTGGTACCGCCCAAAATAAATTTTTTGTAATGAACCATTTTGGTCCAACATTTTCACCAACAGTTCACTTTCATGATTTTCAGTGACGCATTTATCTGCTTATATTACGGTTTGGTGGTTGTCACAAGGGATATTTCCATTGCCATCTTAAATAACCTAGCAAAAGTGTATATGTATGCATACAAAGATACGTAATAACTTCAGTGCATTTGAAAGGCGCCACGCCCCCTTACAAAATAGAGGCAATTTTCTCTTAGACTATAAGATTGACTTCATATATCTCCATACCATGTTCAAGTACTCTACCATGAACACTTCCAGAGATATGCAATATTAAAAATCCGGTTTGTATGAGAGGAGCACACCCTTTTTCCAATAGCCCCAGTTTGTCTCCATGAATGCGATTGATTTTATATATCTCCATACCAAATTCCATTACTCTATCATGAACACTTCCAGAGATATGCAATATTAAAAATCCGGTTTGTATGGAAGGTGCCACGCCCCTTTTTCCAATAACCACAATTTTTCTCGATGAGTATGCGATTGTTTTCATATATGTATATCCATACCATGTTCGATCACTCCACCATGAACACTTCCACACTGCAGTATGAAAAATTAGGTTTGTATGGGAGGTGCCACGCCCCCTGCACCTAGTGGTATGAAATATAAGAATTTCATAAAGATCGGTCAAAGCCGTTTAGGAGAAGTTCGACCACTAACACCGTGGCACGACATTTTTATATATTAGATTTTCGTCTGTTTCAATACCTATAATTTGGGAAAAACAATAGCTTTACTATAATAAGGCGTAGCGAGAATCGCGCTCGTACATTTATATAACAAATCTAGTTCTACTATGTAGCGCCAATTACGCATAAAAGGGTGGCGAAAATTTAGCTTAGCTGCTACTTAGTCAAACACCATTCATTGCACAACCATTTTCAACCAGTATGTAATTCTAATGTAGTATATGCATCATACATACATATACATTCATATAGTATGTGAATACCCTTGCAGGAAATGTATCTAACTATAAGCCAACTTGAAGTTGATTAGTAAGGAGCGAAAAGTCACTATTATCTGTATATTTGCCTTGACAAAAGCTAACTATATTTCTATGGCGATGGCCGCGAAATAGTCAAGGGTGGTTACATCTGCATTTGATGTAACTACATAAGTACTTTTGGACATAAAATATCAATAGGAAAACCAAAATATTTTTTTTTATTTTTACTTTATTTTATTACATTTCATATTTGTTTACTTATTCGGCTGTAGGTGGTCCCATATTCCTATTCCCACAGGCATAACTTCAAAATGATAATATTTCGATCTTCCTTTTATTTGTCCTCAAAAATCCAAGAATCTTATGTATATCTGCTTATCTGCTATATCTAGAGTCTCTTTCTAAGGAGGAGCGAAGACAATCTGTTAATATACATATTATCGATGCCTTTGCAATACTGCCTAACTTACGGCACTCAAATTTTATAGGCGATCGAAAACGTGTTTTTTCCTATAATAAATTTAAAAATTGTATGGATCATGCATTGGGTTAAAACCCATATAAAGCAGTGATTCCCAATTTGGTCCAGGTGGACCCCCAAGGGGCTACGGTAGACTCGACAGGAACAAACATGTTGACTTGGCTTTATCTATCACAGTTAGAAGATAATACACTACTCAAAAAAATTCAATGAGCAAAAATATTCAAAATTTGTCGGTGATTTCTATTTGGGTAATTTTCAGATTTCTGGGCTAAAAATTTTTAGGATCTACTGTTTTCAGGCAATCCTAACAGATAACGCGAAAAAAAAAATATTTTGCAAATCTTCCGCTATTTTTGCTCCACGAGCTTGAAACAAATTTTTTCAGTTAGACCATGGATCAGATAGCCTGTTTATTTAGCTTTAATTTTCTTTTTTTAAAACCTCCCTTAATTTTTTTGATTAATATATTTTAAGAGAGAGTTTGCAAACTTCAACACTTCAACTCAAGGAGTTAAAAAAAATATAACTCCTCATAGGCACGCGTATTTTAACGGCTTTACGAACTCTGTTTAAGAAGGTCAGCTAGTGCTACTTATAAAAACTTGCAAGTCAGTAATCATTACATTTTAATTAATAGAACACAAGAATATTTCTTTTTCCGCAAATTTCCATCGTTAGATCTAATCTTCACATTCTTTGACAAGTTTTGGATATATGGTAGAAAAATATATAAAGTGGTCTATCAGAAAAGAAAGTTTGGGAACCTTTGATCTAAAGCAGTAAGTGTACTTAGGCCTCATGCATGTATGAAATCAATGGACTAATAAAAAATTTTACAAACATTTTGCAAAGTTCGTCCCACTGTACAATATTAGATTAGCTACAATATCAATGTCACGACTAAGCGATTGCCGCAATGTTGCAGTTAACACAACAATACATAGTATTTACAACAAATATACATACATACATACATACAAACACGTGCACGTATACGTGCTCATTCACTCTGAAGAGGAATTCCTAAACCAAAGCAATTTTCAACCACCCCTGCCCAAACACGCATCGAATTCTTGCCCAATCGAAAGTTATGGCCCACTGAGTTGACCGACCATTGTCTACAAGCGACGACGATGCAACTACCGTGTGGAAAATTACGCCTTTGATTTGCTTTCGCTGACTACCATGAAAAAGAGTCGAAAAGATTTAGCGCTGCATGCATGACCGCTAAGAACTCGCCTCAACTGTGTTAAAAAGCCGCAGCCAACTAAACAAATCAGCTGGGATTTACTTAGGTGTTGAGTAAGGTAGAGGTGCAGTGATTTGTAGGTGAATGGGGAAGTTAGAGTTAGAGGTAGGAGTCATTCATTGTTATGTCAATGTCTCGTTGTAAAGTTGTTTGGAGACACCTATACATATGTATGGATGTATTTATGTGTATAACATTACCAGCAAGGGGCGCACAAAAAGGGCATAAGCAAATAAATGTTCTCAAACACCACTGCAAATGGCATTGACTGGAATTTCTGATGTTATTTTTATACAATGACAATGAACAGTAAAATGTACAGACATATGCACATTAGGGTGCCCATCGAAAATGTTTTTTTTTTTCGTAAATTTCAAGACCCTACCCCCTAATTTTATTCGTTTTCATGAGGAATATTATTGCCTAATTTTATAGATTTTTTAACGGTCGTTTAGAGGTCGCGACCTGTCGATTTAGGTCAGAAAATACGATTTTGTAGAATTATGAGTTTTTAAATGACTACTTTTAATTCAACTTCAAGGATCGAATATGATCTGATAAGAGGCCTTTAAAATGGTATATAATAATGTATTGTCGGACTTGGCTTGTTGACAAGTAGTTTGTAAGATACACATATATGATGTAAGTGGGTGGTGCCACTTCCATTTTCCTAAAATTTCTTGAATAGACAGTTTTTTGCTAAGGAGCGATTGCATATATCAATTTTGAATAAATATTGATGAATTCTTCAGCCACATTGCTCAAAAAAATCTGAAAACCCGGTACATACACAAAATATGTACATTCAAGGCCGTACTTAAGAAAAGTCGCCTAACTTCGACAATTTTATGCGATTGCAATAAATGAGCTATCAGTTTATTTGAAAATAAATTTACTTTTAGATAGTATATTTTGATAAATTAAGACAATAGATTATTATATGCCATTTCAAAGGCCCGTAATCCTCTTCTCGGAGCCAAAATAGTTATTCAAAAACTCATAAATTTACAAAATCGTATTTTCTCACCTAAATCGATAGGTCGCAACCTCTAAATAACCTTAAAAAAATCTGTCATAAAAAACAAATAAAATTACGGGGTAGGATCTTGAAATTTCCAAAAAACCATTTCCGAGGACACTCTAATGCACATACATACATACATACATATATACATACGAGTGTATATTATAGAGCACGAAAAACCAGCGAAAAGGCAAAAAATAAATAAAACAGCGAAAAAAGTGAAAGCACTGGCTAGTCAAGCAGGTGATCAAACTACAAATACATGCAAACATACTTATGCACATACACACACATACATATGTACATATGTGTAAAAGTAACTACCAACCCAGTCAGCCCCCTGCTTAGTGGCCACAATTTACAGTTCATCAGCGCCATAGAACAAACGGAAAACTCTATGCGACGGACGAACGGACAGGACAGGCGACCTGACGAACTCGCAGCGATTAGCAATTGTGGGCTTTGCTATTGGTTTTCCCCTATGACAGTTGAGTATTTTGTTTGCATGTTTTTTTCCTCTTCTTCTTCTTCTTGTTATTGGTTTGATTTTTTGTTTGTTGTTGGGTGCTTAATAGGCGCAGGCTTTCAAAGGTAATAATTTCAATCCGCTGGTTTAGTCTGAAATTTGGCGGTTGATTAGAAGGGACGCATTCGATTGAACTTTCCCAAGCGGTGCTAATATTTGAGATTCGCGTAGAGGTGTTTACGTGAGTGTGTGTGTGTGTGCGCGTGGGTGTGTATGTTTGCATAATTCTTGCAAAAAAAAATACATAGAAATACACGACAAATATGGTGTTGGATTTTTAAGATTTGCAAATGGGGAAAGGAACTTTTTGCGTTGACATAAGGTCATAAAAGTATGACAAATAGTAATAAGTAATCACTTTTTGATGGGAAACTTAAAACATCCTTTAGGTTTATGGCGAAGGTATTAATAAACAAACATTAACATTAAAAAATAAATGTTATGACCTTGTGCACAAGTGCGCTCGGGTACAAAAATATTACAGCTCAAAGAAGTGTAGTAGAAATTTAGATATTGGCCAGGTAAGTCTCATTAGTGTAAGCAAGTGAAGTTTGCCTTCGCTGAGTTTATCTAAAGCTATGGTTTCTATAAAAAAATATGGTTTTGATATACTCATTAACAAGGGAATATTTAATGCAAAACGCAGTGAAACGGTCATCTGTTGGCCTTAACCTTACCAGGTTCATAGTATCATACATTAGTCAAACTCAAATTCTCCGCAGGTATTTTTGTAGAGAAGGTTAAAAACTGTTTAAAACAAATTTCCGTTTAGTTCTAAAATCGGTTTATATATCGTTACCTTAATATAGAAAATATTCTACAAAACCCACGCTAAATTTTATTGTAAGTCTCCGGAGAAAATCGTTAAATATATCGCCTCCACAATTTTTATACCTTTCATGAGCATGAAATGGTATTATAACTTTGGTCCGATGTTTGTAAGTACCAGAATAAGAAGAGATAGACCCATTAAAATGTATACTTATATGATCAGAACGTCGAGCTGAGTTGATTTATCCATGTCCGTCTGTCCGTCTGTCTGTCTGTCCGTCTGTTTGTATGCAATCTAGTCTCTCAGTTTTCGAGATATCCGGATCAAATTTGGTAGGTGAGTGTATTTTTACAATGTATTAATCATTTGTCGGAACCGGAAGAATCGGACCACTATAACATATAGCTCCCATACAACTGATTGTTCAGATATGAGATTTTTCGTTATAACTTCTCCATTTATGCAGCTACGAACATGAAATTTTGCAGTACTTGCACCCATTATCAACAGAATACTTACAGTGAAAATTACAAAGATCGGGTCACTATAACCTATAGCTCCCATACAACTGATTGTTCAGATATAAAATTTTGCGTTATAACTCCTCCATTTATATAGCTAGGAACATGAAATTCCGCACTGTTTTCAATAATTATCAACAGAAAACTTACAGTGAAAATTAAAAAGATCGGGTAACTATAACCTATAGCTCCCATACAACTGATTGTTCAGATATGAGATTTTTCGTTATAATTCATCCATTTATGTAGCTAGGACCATGAAATTTCGCGCTGTTTTCACTCATTATCAACAGAAGACTTACAGAGAAAATAACAAAGATCGGGTAACTATAACCTGCAGCCCCCATACAACTGATTGTTCAGATATGAGGTCTTTTATCATAACTCCTCCATTTATGCAGCTAGGAACATGAAATTTCGCACCATTTTCACTCATTATTAACAGAATACTTACAGTGAAAATAACAAGGATCGGGTGACTACAACATATATCTTCCATACATCTGATTGTTCAGATATGGGATTTTACTGTAAAACTCCTTTATTTGAACAGCTAAAACCGATAAATTTCGTAAGATATTTTATAAATAATAATACAAAGTCTACTGAGAAAATCGTCAAAATCTATGCTGTATAAGCTTTATCTCCTATAGCACTGATTGTTAAGATACCAGTTTTTGCCATATATCTCCTTTATGTACGAAACTAAACCCAATAAATTGTGTTACCGGTTTACATACCGATCACATAGCGGTGAAAATCACTTAGATTGGTGTCATATAAAGTATATCTTCCATACCTCTGATTGTTTAGATGCGATTTTTTATATAAGTATGTAAGTCCTCTATCGATGTATGCAGATGTATTCAAAATCAGTAATCTGTCAAAATTAAAATTTGCAGATGTTCATGAAAGGTATGAAGCCTTCGGCATAGCCGAAGACAGCGCTGCTCTTACTTGTTTATTTTTGTGTTATGTACCTACTTCTCAGAGAGTGTTTAATAACGGTTTTAAAGAGACATGATTTCATGTGTATACATTTTATATGGGCATTTTCAGGGAAAGTCTTTATAGTTAAGAAGTAAAAGTGATATATCCATGTTAGTTATGCTCCGATTTGGTTCGTTTTTTCAATGTATATTAGCTGCACATGCGGAAATATTTTTCAAAAAATTTTCCCGTTATGTAGCGCCACAGTCGAGGTATTATGATACACGCTGATTTAAATGCTTATACATATGAAAAAAGCAAAATCTCACATGTGATTCAAATATATTGGAGAAAAATTACATGCAAGGATGACGTTTAAAAATTTAAAATAATGTTTTTTATTCTATTTCGGTGGCTGAGTGGAAGATCGATCTATCTCGGTGGTCTTATCTTAGAAAATTTTTCAAGAACGCCCTACTTCAGAATTTTGTGTACATTATCGCATATCTGTGAACTTTGTTTTACCAACTTACATTTTACGATTTTCCTTTCCTGAGATCGCTCAAATCACACAGTTTTTCCCCCATTCGCAAAACTACCGTTACGTGGTAAGCAGGGATAGTTTCACCCACAAATATTTAGTTGCTTATTTTCATTTTTTAACAAGTGGAAGGTTCTTTGCTTTGCTTGTTCTGCCTATCGTTTGACACTTTTCATAAATTCACAGGAAGAAAAACTCCGGAATAATACTATATAATCATTTTTTTAAATATTAATATTTTCTGGACAACATAACATATTAAAAAACTAACTAACTAAATAAAGGTAGTTAGGGTGTCTTTCACTTGGTGTACATAATTTTCTCCCTTTTTTATATTTTTAAACCAGAAATACCGAATAACCAAAAAATATAAAAATGGCGTTTATTTAAAATTGGTTTATAAAGAGTTATACCATATACGTCGCGTAAAAGGTATTTAAATTATCTTTAAATTAGCATCAATACTTTTGTGGTCGGTCAAATAGTTGCTGAGATATTATAAATATAAAAAATGCTAAAGTTTAACTTTAACCTCTTTTATTGGCTTTAGTTTTTATTTGCGACAAATAGTCTTGGTGTAGTTGAAATCAGCATGAAAAGTCACTTTTTTCCACACCACGGCTACTTCGGACTATTTCTGTACAAACCCTGGAGTACGGGTACAAGCTAAATGTGAATAAGAAAAAGTAAACAAAAAACTTTTCAATTAAACTCTGAGTTTATTAAACACCCCAATGAGTTAATATTCCATTGTGAATATAGTATAAATCCTGTAACTTCTGACTAAGGAGAGTTGCTCAGTTACTTTTTCAGAAGTGTTTCCCATTACAGGTTTTTTTATCTAAAGAAACGACTTCCTATAAGTTCTGACTAAATCCTCTAAATCGGACTTATATTGGAATCGACTACGTATTTATGAGGCATTTTGGTTCTTCGCCGCTCGCGAACAAAATAAAGGTAACCTGGAACATTTATTCTGTCATGGCTTAGTACATATTAAGTCGACCGCGCTATAGCCGTTAGTTTTGGTTTATACCACTCCTTTGGAGATATTTCTGATCAGATTTGGTTAATGTCTCTAAAAGGTGTAGGTTCGTAAAATTGTATACATATGACACACCCTCTTCAAAAGAGGCAAAACCACAAAAAACATTTGAGTAAATTTTGTGCATAAATCAATTCATAGAATTTATCACCAAAACTGAATTTGTGCCTATATATATACCGATTAGAGTGGTTCATAAAAACACTCTTTTTGAAAATTCATAAACGCTAAATCAGTATATTGTTATTTGTGAGAGACACGTATTTTTTTATTAAAAAAAAAAGTTTTTTTAGAGGTCGCGCTGGTCGGTTTTTTATAAAAACGCTGATGTTCTCAATTTTTGTATTTTTTTGACAAGTTAAAATCCAGCTAAAAATGTGGTTTTTACATATAATTACACTGGTATTATTGGGGAACTTTCCCTTAATTACACACCTGTCTTGGACGACTAGAATGGGTCTTCTCCTCCTTTTTTTGGCGTTGTAACCGCCTAAGCGATTTTGGCCGAATGGTGGATCCAAAATGGCGACCAACTTTAAAAAAATTATTGGATTTGTTTGAAACTCTTAACCGCTATTTTGAATTTTGAAAATCTGACATCCAGAAACCCACTGGAAACGTGTTTTAACCCTTTACAATGTTTAAAACGTTCAGTATCAACGTTTTAATTTTAGTACTTTTTTTTAATTTGATCGCCATATTGGATCCGCCATTTTAAATTTAAATTAATTGACTTCAGATTCTTAATCGGCGACCACAAACACTCTCGTGTGCCGGGTTTCGAACAAATCCAATCAATTTTTAAAAATATGGACCGCCATTTTAGATCCGCCATTTTGAATTTCGAAAAACTGACTTCAGATCCCTAATTAGCAACCCCAGAAACCCCCTGATAACAAGTTCCAACCCATGACAATGCGTAAATCGTTCGGTATCAACGTTTTAATTTTACTAGTCTCTTTTCGAGAGCATATTTTCGGGCACTAGGCCCATTCTAACTGCCCAAGACAGATATGTAATTAAGGGAATGTTCCCCAATAATACCAGAGTATATATATGTAAAAACCAAATTTTTGGCTCATGTCAAGAAAATAAAAAAATTGAGAACATCAGCGTATTTATACAAAAAAAAAAANGTATTTTTTTGACAAGTTAAAATCCAGCTAAAAATGTGGTTTTTACATATAATTACACTGGTATTATTGGGGAACTTTCCCTTAATTACACACCTGTCTTGGACGACTAGAATGGGTCTTCTCCTCCTTTTTTTGGCGTTGTAACCGCCTAAGCGATTTTGGCCGAATGGTGGATCCAAAATGGCGACCAACTTTAAAAAAATTATTGGATTTGTTTGAAACTCTTAACCGCTATTTTGAATTTTGAAAATCTGACATCCAGAAACCCACTGGAAACGTGTTTTAACCCTTTACAATGTTTAAAACGTTCAGTATCAACGTTTTAATTTTAGTACTTTTTTTTAATTTGATCGCCATATTGGATCCGCCATTTTAAATTTAAATTAATTGACTTCAGATTCTTAATCGGCGACCACAAACACTCTCGTGTGCCGGGTTTCGAACAAATCCAATCAATTTTTAAAAATATGGACCGCCATTTTAGATCCGCCATTTTGAATTTCGAAAAACTGACTTCAGATCCCTAATTAGCAACCCCAGAAACCCCCTGATAACAAGTTCCAACCCATGACAATGCGTAAATCGTTCGGTATCAACGTTTTAATTTTACTAGTCTCTTTTCGAGAGCATATTTTCGGGCACTAGGCCCATTCTAACTGCCCAAGACAGATATGTAATTAAGGGAATGTTCCCCAATAATACCAGAGTATATATATGTAAAAACCAAATTTTTGGCTCATGTCAAGAAAATAAAAAAATTGAGAACATCAGCGTATTTATACAAAAAAAAAAAAATGGCGTGACAAAAGGATTACAAGTTTTTCATCATAGAATAAAATTTTTATAAAAAACCGACCAGCGCGACCTCTAAGAAAACTTTTTTTTTCAAAATCAAAAACACGTTTCTCTTTTTTTTATCACAAATAGCAATAATTTGAGGTAGCGTATATGAATTTCCAAAAAAACAAAATTTGAACCACTCTACTTAATACCTACACCTCTATTTAATACCTACACATCTGAACTACATATTTACACGTGCACGGGCATGTACTGACCTTCCATTCTAAATATAGCGAAATTTATTAGTTCAAAAATATTTAATATGAAGCAGTGTGCCAGTTGTCAAACTCAATGTTGCACAAAAGTAGATATTACCACCAAATGCTGGCTTTGATTTCATTTGTTATCGATTTCTTTATTTTCATGAAATGTAAATAAAATTCGTGCCTTTGATCAATGACGAAATGTGACGCTAACATTTTTTTCTTGTGGTGCCGGTGCTTGTTGGACAGTTTCAGCAGAGGCGCACATTGCGTCAACGCTTCGATATGTATTGACATTTTTTCATTTAACACCAACTAAAATTTAGTAATTTTTTAGTACAATCTTGGCATGCCAAACAGATGTTTACTTTATAAATTTTAATCTATTCCGCACGGGTGTTTGACGCAAAATGACCACCGAATGTGACTGCTGGAATTAGCACCTTTTTAGTTGATGCTGCAGCTGTTTAATGATATGGGTTGATCGTAAATAGCTATGTACATAAGTATATTTATACATATGTACATAGAAGCAGGGACCGAACAGTTATTGATGAAAACTGTCATTGAAAAATTCACTATGAACGAAATGTTCTTCAACTAAGTGACACATACCAATTGATTTATTTTTTTACCGATAATCATATTTGAAAATAAATTTTTATTTGTACTTTTTATGTAAAACTAAAAAAAAATAACAATCATTTTTGATTTTTATTTTACAAATGTAAAATAACAATTAAATTTGAGTTTTATCTAAATAATCTGTAAATAACAGTTACTTTTCATTTTTATATTATATGTCTCAGGTAACAGTTATTGAAGACTTTTATTTATAGAAGTCATCAATAAAAATCAGTCAACGACTTTTATTTTTTAAATCATACGTATAAAATTCATTATCATTATTCGCAGTTAAGAAGGAGTTGAAGAGCCAAAGTTTACCACGACTTATACAAATGACTTTTATAAGTACGATTTTAAAAGTAAAAGTCAGTGACTGATTTATATTTATGACTTTTATAAATAAAAGCCTTCAGTAACTGTTATCTAAGATATATAATTTAAAGATCCAAAATAACTGTTATTTGCAGATTATTTAGATAAAAATCGATAATAATTGTTATTTTGGAATTATAAAATAAAAATCAGAAAAAACTGTTATTTAGGGAGTAATGAAATAAAAGTCAAAGAATAATTGTTAAATATTGATTTTTTTAATAAAAGTTGTAACTGTTACCATCCCTGCATAGAAGACATTCTATGGTATTATGTAGAGATGTGCGACAACGGCCAATCGAATTCTTTTGGACCCGCTTATAAGAAGAATAGTCACGAAAAAACAGAAAAACAATAACAGCAACGTTCGCTCAGTATTTTCGTAAAATTTCGAATACTTTATTTCGTATAGAAAAACGTGCAGCTTGCCCCGATAAGACCAGAGAGAGTACTAAATAATACTTGCGAGAAGCTAAGACGAAGTTCACAGTGTAGGCGGTGGCACGAAAAGCAATTAGCGGTATATGGTATAAGTCGACTTGACTTAGTGGACTTTTGCAACTAACCGCTCACAAACAACTAGTCGACCAACCGTTCATTTTCGATTTTTCGACTAGTTGTTTTTGATGGTTAAGCTGCCTTTACACGGGTCGATTTGCTAGTCGATTTTTATCGTTGAACCAAAATCGACCTATGTAAATAGCAATTCAATCGTAAAATGTAAGAGATTTGGCTAGTCGATTTCTCAGTCGATTTTCCACTCGACAGAAATCGGCCCGTGTAAAGGCAGCTTTATGCATAACGGACAAAACCGAACCGCGCATAAAAATAATTTTATTGTAAAAAACCATCACTATTTTAATAACATCGGTTAGTCGATTTTCATACTACTCGATCAGTCGAAAGTGAACAGTTAGACGAATTCCAGCGGTTAATCGAATTGTTTTTATTTATTATATAAAACCGAAGTTGGTTATTAAGAGGCAGAACTAAACTGCAGCATTTCACACGAGGATGCTCTATAGCTCAAATATGTATAAGTTATGTATGTCGGAGTTTTACAATTCAAGATTCTTCCTAGCGAATGATACTGCGTTGGTCGTTACTTTTGTCAAACTACTCAAAGGCTCGCCTAACAGCGTTGGACTCCACTAGGAAGAATATGAAAAAAGGAAGAGATAGACCTAAGGAGAGGAGATGGCCGGGGAGAGGGTTCTTTCAAGGTTCAGTACAATCTGGTCCAATGCAACCAAATATTCTTCTTACAGTGGAATCGAGTCTATGTACGGGTATCAGATAAAGAAGTATTCATGATCTTCAAACGTTAACAATTAGGGCGCTGCGAAGAGTCATGAGACAATCGAATGAAAAAACAAATACGTATTAAGGGCGCCAGATGCATCGATGTATCCTCAAACTGAATTTGTGGTTAAACAGGGCAACAAATTCAAACATGGAAGCGATGGAAGCGTACCACAATACGTCAATTTCGTTAGTTCAAACTTTTTGATAATGAAGTATTTTGTCTACCAATCTACATCTCGGCCNAGTATATTTTGCTGAGCTGCACATCCTTCTTTGCACGAAAAACTTGTGCACGTAACCGAAAAAGGCACTTAAGCGAATTTTCTTTACTACTTCAATGAGGAAGGTATGCGAATCCCTATGAAACCAAATATTGGCGGAGCACTTACCTTGTAGAAATTACTGCAAGCGAAATTTTTACCGAATGTTATCTAATTATCTATATAACTACATAAATTGATANGAATATGAAAAAAGGAAGAGATAGACCTAAGGAGAGGAGATGGCCGGGGAGAGGGTTCTTTCAAGGTTCAGTACAATCTGGTCCAATGCAACCAAATATTCTTCTTACAGTGGAATCGAGTCTATGTACGGGTATCAGATANAAAAATGAAGAGATAGACCTAAGGAGAGGAGATGGCCGGGGAGAGGGTTCTTTCAAGGTTCAGTACAATCTGGTCCAATGCAGCCAAATATTCTTCTTACAGTGGAATCGAGTCTATGTACGGGTATCAGATAAAGAAGTATTCATGATCTTCAAACGTTAACAATTAGGGCGCTGCGAAGAGTCATGAGACAATCGAATGAAAAAACAAATACAGTATATTTTGCTGAGCTGCACATCCTTCTTTGCACGAAAAACTTGTGCACGTAACCGAAAAAGGCACTTAAGCGAATTTTCTTTACTACTTCAATGAGGAAGGTATGCGAATCCCTATGAAACCAAATATTGGCGGAGCACTTACCTTGTAGAAATTACTGCAAGCGAAATTTTTACCGAATGTTATCTAATTATCTATATAACTACATAAATTGATAGCCATTTTCGTTGTTCTGCGAGATGAGCAAAATAAATAAAAGGTTGTAAAATTAGGTAATTGTAGGGCCAGTGCAGGTAAACNTTGATACTAGTCGCACAATTTTTAAGGCAGGTATCGCCAATGTGCAGGTATGTTGAATGCATCTATCGGAGCAGTTTCCGTATAAATGTTAAAAATAATGCTTTTGATGCGCATTTTGGGGTAGGTATCTTAAATGTGCACTTAAGCATAGAGGCAGTAAAGCAAAATATACTGTACATATTAAGGGCGCCAGATGCATCGATGTATCCTCAAACTGAATTTGTGGTTAAACAGGGCAACAAATTCAAACATGGAAGCGATGCGTACCACAATACGTCAATTTCGGTAGATCAAACTTTTTGATAATGAAGTATTTTGTCTACCAATCTACATCTCGGCCTATAGATCAAGTAGAGGATAAATCTTATCGCCCAGTGCTACTTTGGACTCAGTTGGCAATAAGAAAAAGCAGAGTGCTCTTTCGATGTCAAAAACTCGCGATCTACACATATTTTCTCTTGAGATGAGAGGGCTTTTGGAGCTTTCCAAATAATTATTCCATGCAAGAGCTATTGCCCTATATGCGTAGGCGACGGGTACCGAAGAAGATGGAATGTCGAAATGTATGGACTTTAAAATGACCTGAAAAGCGCTTCATGGTAAGATTCCACTGTTGCGATGGCTTGAACATTTCGTACTTATAGATGAAAAGGCCCTCTTATTCAAAACCCATAAACATAATGGGAGAACCAATTGCGGAAGTACCTTGTCTAGACTTGGGATGAGCAACGGGCGTGAGTTTAGTTTTCCAAAGGCGAGAAGAATTTGGCGAAGCGGTTTTAGTATCGGTCCAAACCGAGCGTCGGTACAGAGCTACATACGAGATGAAAGAAGAGAGTGAGTGGATGTCAACTGGCTAATGCTTATCTGAATTCTGAAGTGAAGAAAATAGCAATTACAGCCAACTCCAGCCGCTACCACCTGCAAGCAAATGAGTGTTATGTAAAATCTGCGAAAGCCGTAAATGTCAATAAAAATCGGTATTTACATTGAAAATTTAATGCGAATTTTTAATATTGAAAAGGATTTTCAATTTTCTTATCAAACTGATAAGCGCAAAAGCACTAAAATCATATGAAAAGCCACGCCAATGCTGCCAAATTAATCAAAACAAAAGTCTCCGAATTATACAAACATACAAACATTTGAAATTTCAGAAAGCTTGTCTACTTGACGCCACCCAGTGTTGAGCTTGCAAAGCTTTAGAGCGTGCTTTTGCTTTCACACCTGTTGCGCGAGGCTGGCACACAAGCACACACACATTAAAGAAAATTGGGTGACCGTGGCGGCGGCAGTAGCAGCCGATTGGCGTGCGTCAAGCTTGAAACAGCGCCACCACCGGCCAAGTGGTGGGGGTGCCATCAAACACATGCCACCAGCCAGCTAACTAGCCATAGTAGCGCTCGCCCAGCTTGCTATCAGTTCAGTTGCGGTTGAGGTGTCGTACGCGTTGGGCGCACCGAAAACAAAACAAAACAAAAAAAAACATTTGCACTGCAGTAAGCTTTGAGAAAATTTCCAACGGCATTTCGCTTTTGTTTTAAAATGCGCTTGTAAGCAGAATAAGCAAAAAAAGCTAACGGAATTTTGCAAAGGAGGCGCGCGTTAAAATAGTTGTTTACGCTATTTCTTTGAAAAGTTTGAAGAAAAACTCCTTTGAAAGTGAAAATATAGTTGGCAACGCGAGTGTAAATAAATATTTGAAAGTGCGCACGAGTGTGTTTGTGAGTTTGTGTTGCCTAGAAAAAGTGCAACCAACTCCTGTCAAAGGAGCTTTGCACAAGAAGCGCAACGTGCAAAAGCAAACAGCGATAGAAAGTTAAATGTTTTGAAATTTGAATTCGAACGACTCAAGGATACGCGGTCAGCGCCACAGGACTAGCGCAGGCAGGTGGATAAGCCAACGCTGCTCCACTTTTTGCTGTCAGCTTGCCGGTGAGGGAATTGGCAGTAAAGTAAGCAAAGCAAAGAAAGACGAAGTGAAGCAAATCAAAGCAGAAAATTTAGTGCTCTGAAATGTGCCGATAAAATAACGACATTCGCCAATATTTGCATATTCAAGTGTTTACTGTGTTTTTATGTTGATTTTGTTGTTGTGTGCAGTTTTGTGTGTTGTTTTTACGGGTTTTATACATACAAACATATCTAGGTTTTGTTTGTTTTCTTGCAGTTGTACCGATGCAACCGGTAGAATGTAATAACTTCGTGTTGTTATTTCAATTAATGCCTTTTCAGTTCTGTACGGACATCTGAAGACGCAGCGTGAATTCTTAAGTAGCTCGAAGAAAGCGATCAGCGAAAGAGTGTTGCTCTTGTGAAATTTACTTTGACTTTACATGTGCTTAATAGTCGCATTTAGAGAAATATTAGTGTAGGAAAAAAGTGTGTAAAAAGTATGATTGAAAAGTAAATAGAATAAACAAGTAAAATAATGAAAGAGGAAAAAACAAAATAGAATAAAAAGTAGACTAAAATAAAATTAAATTAAATAAACTAAAACACAATAAAGTAAAAAAAATAAAATAAAACTAAATAAAATACAACTAAACAAAAAAATTATATTAAATTAATCAAAACAAAACAAAATAAAATAAAATTAAAATAAAATAAAATAAAATAAAATAAAATAAA
>NW_016158136.1:135402-140990 GCF_001687245.7 Rhagoletis zephyria
AATAAAATAAAATAAAATAAAATAAAATAAAATAAAATAAAATAAAATAAAATAAAATAAAATAAAATAAAATAAAATAAAATAAAATAAAATAATTAAACTAATATAAATTAAACTAAATAAAACAGTAAAATTAAATTAAGTAAAGTTTATGTCACATAAAATTAAATTAAAAAGTAAAATAGATAAACATTAAATAAAACCGAAAAAAAAATAAAAAGAACCAGATAAATTAAAATTAATGTTTTAATATGCGAAGGACACTGAAATAAAATTTAATAAATAAAATGTTATAAACAAATAAGAACTTATAAAACTAACGAAAAACTATCAAATGTTTAACCAATTAAAGGGCGACTGATTTTCTACGACAGCGGAAAAATGACTTTGGGCCATAAGATTTTATTCGGCCAGAATCTCAAAACTAAGAAAAAAACTAAAAAAAAACTGTGAAGAAACGAGAAAATAAGCAAAAGAAAATATTTTACTTATAGCCGCTTTCACCAGCAATTGATATGGAAAATGATTTTTTATTTCATGTCAATTTCCATATAAAATACAAACAACTAAAATAATTTTTCATTTAAATTGCTTTCGTGAAAGTGGGAATTAATAACACAAAAGCAATACAAATTTAATATATATTTTATATTATACATAATTGCAAACAGTGGAACAACTAAATAAAAATGCTCTAAAATATAAAATATGCAATGAATATATGAGCACATTATAAGAAAAACATACACTGAAAAATACGTTTTTGAAAAATACATTTTTCAACCAATTTCAAAACTGAAAATCTAAAAAATAAATACTAATGGTCTTATTCATAAAAAGTAAAGTATGTAGGTTTGAAAAGTTTCATAAGTTTTTCAATTTATAAACCCTTTTTTAAGCTACTTTATTCTTTTATGAATAAGGCTATAAATTACAAAGCAAAGCAAATGGTTAGGGAAAGGTACAAAGGTACATATTTGGGCCTACGCGAGGGCATTTATACAAGCTCTTTAATCATTCCAACCTAACTCATCTTAAAGTAAAGACTTCATATGCACATACATAAATATGTAGACATTATATTGGACTTCTCTAGAGCTGCTCTCCAGCTTGTTTCTCTCAGTAAAAAAGTTTTCAACATGCAAACGGTCTATTTTGTTTTTTGCTTACCTTATTTTAATTAATTAATTTATAAAAGATAATGCTTCATTTGATTCAATTTTATTTAATTTTTTTACTTGTAATTTGTTTGAATAATCTTATAGCAAAGGAAAGATTCACTGCCCCAGACAAAACGCACTTAAATATAAATGCATACATATACAAGCATATGTGCATTAATTTAACAAAATAAATTGAGGCGAAAAATAATAAAAATACCAAGTAATAACTTTTTGTCGCAATTTTCTAATAAAAAAGTCATAATCTGGTGCTCGGTATAGCTGTATAAAGATAGAAATGGCTTTATTCGAGTTCGTCTACCTCAAAATTTAAATTTAATAATTTAACATCTATCAAAAATGAAGATCACATTTAAGAGTGCCTTTATTACATTGGTTGGCATAAAATTTGGCCTTGGGATTGTACCGGCTGACTTCTAGATTAAAAAAAAAAAAAGTGTTTTCTACTTCAAAAACAAATTCATGCGCTTAACAGGAATATGTATAAGTGGCAACTTTATTTGAAAGATTATGAAATCATATTATTTTTCAGGAAAGTATTTGTTTTAAAATTGGATTATATGGTCTTAAGTCTATGAACCGGATTTATTTTCACTAAGTAGCGATAAATTCAACACTTTTTTTCCAAATCGCTCATCTTGGACCTCCCCTACGATGGAGATACAGATGCAGTCTAATACTTTGGGGATTACTGAGGAATCGTGCCTAAGTTTATTACTTATGCCAAATTATTTAAACGATAAAAATGTAGGTTTAGTCTTAAAAAATTAACAACTCTGCTTGCCTGATTCGCGATGTTGAATATTAGATACTACCCCCGTCTGTTCAACATGTTGCCTAGAAATGTAAAAAATATCGATTGGAACGGTGTTTATACAGGCCCAGCTTCATTTAAGTTTACTTTGATCAACCATCACAAGTTATCGAAAAAATTCAACTTTTCATAAGCTTGCATATATATACATACATATGTGCATATACATAGCCTAAATATGTACTGCATATACATTCTCTGTCACTACCTAGCTACTCAGCTGTAGCAAGTGTACAAGATGTGCCATTGTTTACCTTATCAACGCCACACAAAACAGCAGCTGACAGTAATAAACATTAGTGACACACGCCTTCACATAGTTGGTGATAACAGAGATAATCAATGAGAGTAGATACATACAAAATATATAAAAATCGCCCACAGAAATATTCACGCACACACACACACCGAAAATATACGAAATGACATACATATGTATAAGAAGATTTTTTGATTAGCATCGAGACAAGAGTAAAAGGTTGAGACCCAGTCAGAGATCAATCACAGCAGCTCACTTGTCCTTGCCGTGATGCATCTTGTTTGATAAGCGTACGAAAGAGGAGTGTTTTGATGTCGACAAATAATCAGACGATGCGTCAAACTAATTGAGTTATTAGTTTTAAAATTAAAATTCTAAGAGTCCGCCTACATACATTCATACATATATGTAAATGTCTTTACACTATAATATTTATTTATCAAGTATAGTGTTTAACATTTTATTTAAATTCAGAACTCGTTGAGTGCTCGCCAATACTAAAAGCATAGACAGAGAGCAACGTTGATGCGGAACAACTCGTTATTCCGGAATTAGCTAAAATTTGTAAAAAAATTTTTATATTTTGCTTCATACCCCGTGAAAGAGGGCACTCCAATAGTTGCAATGGCCGACAGAGCAATGCTCGAGCAGAATTTTTTTTTTTTTTTTTTAGTGCTTTTATTATATAATTTTTAAATTGTGTTGCTAAAAAATATTATTAAATTTAATTCTTATGGCATTTGAGTATTTACGTTTTTTCCGTATAAAATAAATTTTGCAATTTTTTATTTGTATTTGAATTAAAATAACTGACTTACTTTTATTTAACCAGCTCCATATGGTTTCTGCAATTGTTTTGTTGTTGTTTTCAAAGTTTAAGTAAATTAACAAATTGTTTACTTAATGTGAATTCAGTTCAGTTTCAGAAAATGGTTTCTTCTCTTCCTTATTTTCAGTAGTGTTTTTTTCTTAAATCCAAGGAAAACTAAGCCAAATTTCAATATTTGATGCATTATTTGTCCATTTAAAAAAAAAAAACCCTTTTCTCCGTGCAAAGTAAAATTTACTTTAAATTAACTGTTCCCTTAATGCGGATTAACGTTGCCGTCTGTCTCAATGCTATAAGTAACCGATAATGGTTGCGCGTGCAAGTATTTGACAGCTTCACGCAGCGTGTTGTTTATGTTTACCCCTTCCTTGGTGAGGGTGTATTCGAACTTTTTTTGCTTTGCTAAATCTCACGAGTATTTGTAATTGAATTTTTGTCGCAAATGAATGTAAAGTGTCAAAGCAGCTGTATGTTAAACTATTCATTCATAAATCCTAAGCGAGTTTCATAAACACAAGTGCTACGTAGAACTCACCCCGAAGTTTGTGTAGATTTGCCCTAAAAATGTATTACACTCTGTATAGATATTTGTGCTTTTTTGTGCCAAGAATAACAGGCAAAATTATGTATTTATGGACAACCTATTTAATTGTGCTATTTTAAATAATCTCCAAAAATTACGTGACCACTGTGTCTCGTTATTTTTTTTTTTGTTTCAATCAGCAAAAGAGGGAATGAGTGTACACACAAACATGCATATAAATATTGTTTAATATCGATAGCCATCTGTACATTTCCGGCGATGGATTTATTTCAGGGCATACATTTTAACATATGTATGTACGTATGTGCATATGTACAAATGTACATAAATACTTGCATATATGCAATATACAATTGTTTATTTATGAACACTCGTACATACATATTTATGTACGTTTATAATCTAATAAAAAATTTAGCATTCGAATTTTGTCTTTCCGAACGAAATTTTTAAATCTATTTTTATTAGCAATTTATTTTTATTTATATTAGTAAATCGAACCCACGGCTGCAACTATGTATGTATGTACGTATATATTGAAAAACATTTTCGAAGTCAAATACATTTTAACTTTTCCCAGCAAACATTTTGGGCCAGTTTTTCAGTCAGTAGAACCCTATAGTACATTCACGAAATCGTAGTTAATTCTGCAATGAAAGTCAAAGAGTTAGGTTGATGGAAACCGGATATTCTTAAGGAGCTTAGTGAATCAGGGGAAAAAAGCCTCCGAAAGCGAAAGCTGTGGCTTTGGAAACATAAGGATCTCTTTTGACCGCCTGCGACCAACCTGGCCCAAATAGCTTTAGCAACTCCGAAAGTTCTAGTTTTCGGTTAGCATTCTCTCAGCTGTCCGGTGTCTCAGTTGTATGTTGAGTGAACCATAGGTGGTCAGCAGCGCTTCCATCCACCCTCTGTTGGGTGATATCATTTCACGCCTACCCGTTCCCACCAGCTCGTGAAGCTCGGGTGAAGTAGTCCTATATTAACAAAAGCTAATAAAATATTTAAAACAAAACTAAATCTTTCCAGTAAACCTGGTACCGAATATAACACTTATTGAGGAAAACTGCCATTGAAAAATTCACTATGAAGGAAATGTTCTACAACTAAGTGATACATACCAATCGATCTATTTTTTCACCGAGAATCAAATTTGAAAATAAATTTTTATTAGCAATTTTTATACAAAATTTAAAAAATAACAATTAAAATAAATCCAAAATAACAATTATTTTTGATTTTTATTTTATAAACCCAAAATAACAATTATTATTGATTTTTATTTAAATAATCTACAAATAGCAGTTATTTTTGATTTGTATATTACGTTTCTTAGATAACAGTTATCGAAGACTTTTACTCATCAATAAAAGTCAATCACTGATATTTACTTTTAAAAGTCATCGTATATAAATCAATCACCGACTTTTATTTTTTAAGTCATACGTATAAAAGTCATGTATCATTTTTCGCAGTTAAGAAGGTGTTAGAGAACAAAAGTTTACTACGGCTTATACAAACGACTTTTAGAAGTATGATTTAAAAAATAAAAGTCATAACTGATTTATATTGACGACCTTTAAAAGTAATCACTGACTGATTTTTTTCTTATGACTTTTACAAATAAAATTCTTCGATAACTGTTATCTCACACGTATGATTTAAACATCGAAAATAACTGTTATTTAGATAAAAATAAAAGTAATTGTTATTTTTGATTTATAAGATAAAAATCAGAAATAACTGTTATTTGAGGACTAATTAAATAAACATTAAGAAATAACTGGTAAAGAGCGATTTTTATACCCGAGCGCACTTGTGCACAAGGGTATATTAATTTTGTTCACATAACGGTTGTTTGTAACAGCCAAAACGAATCGAGATAGATATAGACAAATGTATACATAAATGATCAGGATGAAAAAAGAAATCGATTAAGCCATGTCTGTCTGTCCGTCCGT
>NW_016158136.1:141066-160476 GCF_001687245.7 Rhagoletis zephyria
TTTTTTTTTTTTTACTTCAACACACAAATTACATATGAATAAAAAAAGATAACAATAGTGTCTAGCAAGTTTATTAGAACATGGATATTTATTGATTTTTTACTGTTTGCGTGCATGACAACATGAGTTTATATGTCTATACATATACGAGTATATATTGATGGTCATATGCAATAACGACACAACTCAAATTCGTATTTTTCAGTAGAACCAATTCAAGATTTTGTGTTTATTTTTTAGCAATATGATGTCTTAGAAAGTAATTATGTCGGTTTATTTGCAGTAATTCTGTAGGGAAAATTTATTAGCTTTCAGATAATGTCTTTTTTCTAAAGTTTTTAATAGGGGTGGACTGAAAAAATACGAAATTAGTAACAAATCCTAATTAGTTAAACGAAAATAACTCCGCTGATATTATTGAATAACGGCACAATACAAAAAATATCGACAGCTTTTGACTTATGCCAATTTTCACGATAAATGTGGGACACAGCCAATGTACAATAGTAAGGGTTACCTACTTCGGTTTTGTGACAACTGGCACCACTGCGCCCCTGTCGGATTGGTAACAAATAAGCATATGCCGATTTGCCACAGAAAAATATGGTTCTTTATAAACCTAATCCGATATATAACTCAAAAACATGGCATTTTGAGTTGTACCGTTATTGCATAAGACCATCGATATGTAAATAAGTAAATTTTGACTACTTTGTAAAAAAATAACAAAAGTGCTAATTTTAGAGACAAGCATGCAGTAGAAAATCCAATATTTCGCGTTAGCGTTGAATAATTGAGACATTCGCTTGGCAAGCAGAGAAAAGTTAATTAAAAAAAGGCGTGCTTACGTCAAAAATATTTGAAAACTTGGCATTTGTCTGACAGCTTTTTCTCATTTAAATGATGGTTGGATTTTTTTGTTGTACTACCAGCATTAGAGGGATGCTATTGCCAAATCCCAAAAAATCCGATTTTTTTACAATGTATGTTTAGGGCTACCTTGTATTTCAGCATGTCATACCAAGTAAAACAGATGCTCAGGGAAACCGATTGGTCGACCGACTCAATAACTGGACACTCTGGTGTTCTAGCAGGCTTCGATGTCATCCCTGATCGTACAGATTACTGCGCCACCGAAATGGCTCCTAGGAGCTTCTTTTCTACCTACCTTCCCTTAAAGGAGGACTGGGCCGGGCGGAACTTCTGGAGAGAGGAAGCGGTGAACTTCTTCTCGGATGTATCTAAACTGGACGGCTGGGTTGCTACTAACCCATTGGTGGTGGGGTCTTCTGTCGAGAGCTCTCCATCAGCACTAAGTTCAGGCTCGCAGACCTCTGCAGCTTATTCCAGGCCGAAGTGACTGCTATCAAGGATGCGGTGGATTCACTGCTCCAGAGTGCTATGACAATCCGGGTGGTGAGCATTTATTCTGATAGCCAAGCGGCTATCAGCGCCTTGAGTGCGTTGGAGGTACGCTCTACGCGTCGTGTCGCGATATTTCTGTGTATTAGGCTTATTTCGGTCCCGTGTCACAGCGACATTGCGGGGAACTGCGGGGCTGACAAATTGGCCAGGAATAGCACTCGCGAAATATTATCGCCGGATAAAGAGCGGTTGGGTATGCCATTGATGACCTGTGGTACGCTGTTGGATAGATTGGCCTCATGTCAGGTGAGCGAGCGCTGGGCAAACACCAGGACATGCGCGATTGCAAGGTCCTTCTGGCCTCACACTCACAAAGCCGCAGCTCACATTTTTGTTGGGGGTAAGGCTGAGTATACTACCGGAGCCCGCTTGTCGCAGTTGCACCTAACCTAACCCTAACCCTACATTTGAAAAAAATACCCATTACAAATACCAATACGCGTCTACAAATACCAATACGCGTCCATAATTTCCTTCTCCCTTTTTCTTAATTTTCTAAACTTAATCTTCTCATTGGGTGCTACTACAGTTTCCCACTTCTGGTTGGTACCAAAGTTTTTCTTCTGCTCCTCCTTTTTTTAAGATATGCCAATTGGATATCCAAAGCGTAAACAGATCCTGCTGTGTTCATATAGTTCGTAACTACATCCTCTTCGGTACTAGTCGCCCACCCGATCAGGGCTATACATCTCACGTTGAATAGACCTCTCGAAGGCTCACAAAACGTTTTCCCATTTGTCCGGTATTTTTCGTTTTTCTAGCTCATATAAATTTAATTGCCAACCGTGCTCAAAGTAGCACCAAATTTCATGTCCGGTTTTTCAATTGCAAATGATGCCAATTTTTAAATGACAAAAGATATATGCGACCATAAATTTATGTCCACTTTTTTATGGTATTCAAAAATTCCACTTTTTAATTAAAATGACGAGTTGCCAATAATATATGTGCATTTTTGAATGCCAAAAAGTTTATGTCAATTTTTGGAGTGACCAAAAATATATGACCAATTTTTAAATTAGCAAAAACTTATGTCCAGTTCCTAAATAAATTAACTTCTGTGTTCAAATTTAAAATTATCAGAATTATATGTATGTCAAAATATCGAAAAATTATATACCCTGTTTAAGTGACCAAAATTAAATATATGTCTATTTTTCAAGTTACAAAAAATTTTCCACCAAAAATTCATGTCCAGTTTGTATGTCCAATTTTCAAAAAACTTAACATTTATGGCCAAAAATGACCAAAAATGTCGAAATTAAAAAAAATGTATGTTCAAAATTTATGTCGAGGTTAATGTCCAAATTTTATTTCTGGTTTTTAATTACAAAAAAACATCTGTCTCCTGTTTAACTGTCAAAGTTAAGTCTAACATCCAAATAAACACATATGTCTGTCCAGGTTTCAAATGACCCTAAATGTATATTAAATTTTTACACCACCATAAAGTGATGTCCATTGTTTGAAGTCCAAAGTGATGTTTAATTTTCAAATAAACCGAAAATTATGTTCAGTTTTTATATTCAGATTCAAAAATATATGTCCAGTTTACATTTTTAAGCTGTGTGGGAAGTAAGGCATGCAATCACCAATTTTTTTATTTTTTTTATTTTATTTTTTAATTTGAGGCCTTTGATCATAGCTATGCATTGTATACACAAATTATAAAAAAAAAGTAGAAAATAACTACTTCAGTCCAAAAAATTATAACCTCAAAATAACAAAAAAAAAGAACGGTCAATGGCTCGCAGCCGATTTTAAATTACTCACAATTGGCCATTTCACCGCTAAAAAATCAAAAATTACGCGAATACATAACTAATCTTCTGCAAAAACTGCATTTGTGTCAAATGTTGAACAATACTCTTTACATTTATTTGAATGCTTGTTAATTCAACGGTGCAAATTTAATTTACTAATACAGCAGCCATACCAAGAAACACAAGAAATTCAGAGACAGCTTAATAAACGATAAAACAATTACAGAAAAAAAATCACATTAATAAATAAACGAAACTGAGTAAAACGTGACAACCATGCAAACAGCTCAATAAAAAATACACCCAACAATAAAAACAAGAGACAAATACAAATTCAATTTGCAATTCATTAGAAATTCGCAAGAAACATAAAATTATTACACCAAAAAACAACGAATGAATGCCAAGTGACTTCGAACAACTTACGAACAATGAGGCATATCTAATAAATAATCGCCACGAATAGCCAAAAATATTTGAGTTTTAAGAAAAAATTACCTCAAACAACATTAAACACACCTTCCCTTCAACATCGCTTCAAGACGGTCGGTCATGCATGATTTATGTATTACCATTGTGGAGGAGAATACGAAAAGAGTTTGTAGAAATTTCGCTTTGACGCATACGCGTCGGCGCACCATCACCATTGAAGAGGAGCCGCCAGCCAACAACCGTCAACAACAGAAGCCACCAAAGTGCTTACCACCACCAATCACACGTGTGAGTCCGCACACCACAAGGACGACGACCACCACCACAACAACAAGAGGTGTGCCAGCCACTACCACCACCACCAACACCCGCATCACACGCGAATATTTGCTACCTAGTAGCTCTTCGGCTGCAGATAGCACAACTTCATTGACGGTAGCAGTGCCCGCCAAATCCAACATCAAAGTGTGGGCCGAGGAGGATAAAGACGAAAATTTGTGTTTGCACATCAAAACGCAACGTGGCGATAGGCGTGATCTGCCAGCGCAACGCAGCATTTGATACACGGATTGTGAGAAACCCAAGAAGGCGGGGCAGGCGAAGAAGGGCTACAAGTTGGTGATCGATTTGGATTGAAGCGAGCAGAATTGGAGGAGACAAAACTTAGCAATCAGCTTAATTTAGATCATTTGCGAATCAGCAGCAGCTAGTCAGTGAGTAAATGGAAATCGTATTTACATAGTTGATTTCTGTGAAAATATTTTTCTCGCTGCATAAAAAGTATGTTTGAACACTTTTCTTATGTCTGCTCATAACAAATAGCCGTTTTCTTGTACTGAGGCTAGCCTTCAAAGAAAAAAATGGGTTTAGTTTTGTTCGAAAATAACACAGCTATCCAAAAAAAAAAAAAGTTTATGCATATTACACCAAACCTGGTAGCGAATCCGAGGTCCTTTAGTCTTCATCACATCAGGTTCTTGGGCAGTTAGAGGTCAATTAGGGAAAATTTCAATGTATAAACCTGAAAACATAAGGATATAGATATAGGTCTGGTTTGATATGCATACACTTTTTTTTTGCAACCCTGTGTAATTTGTAGTAATTTCTATATTTCTAGTTTTTTTTTATTTATTTTAGAAGTGAACTTACAAAAAAAAAAATATTGTATGTAACAAAAAGTTGTATAAAATCAGCACTCGATGCATTAATTGTTTTTCGTTTATTTTTAGCAAAATAAATCTCAAGTGGATATCACGCCAATGCTTATGTACTGCATATACATATGTACAATATGTGTATGTATCATCGCTGTCTCTCACACTAGCTAAAATTTTTGAAAAATGTTTGCAATAAATCAAAGTCAACGGTAAATCTTTTATTTGCAAGCAAAGAAATTTGTGCTAACTATTCGAACGCTTTCCGCATTACTGTTGAATAAATAGAATGCTCTCTACTAAATGCTAAAATAACGCATGAGTTTATGTACGTGCAATTATCGTACTTACTTCAAAGGGAAACATTAGTACAGTACTGTACAAAATAGTAGAAACAAGAGACCGGTTTTTAGCTCATTTAAGCTATGTGCTGTGAGAGAAAAAACTACGTATGCAAGCTTTTAGAATTTGAATAATACTACATACACACTACTTAAGAAGTACTGCAAATCCCATAGTTTGGGAAAATTAGTGAAATTTCTTCTTTCGCTATTGCCGGCATTACTGTATTACTAATGAACCCACATGGCGTTAAAAGGCCAGAAGTGAATTAAAAATTTTAAATCATTGATAACCCTCTTCAAAAACCTAAAACATATTCCAAATGTTATACGCAATCTGTGGTTCTCGCGTGGTTCGGCTTCTCTCTTATTTTAAATAAAATGAATTTGACTTTTCAAATACGTGGCATTTACCACGTTGTCATTTTGAAATAAAGCATTTCCAAACCTACATTTTTCGATTAAAGCCCAAATAATTTTAATTTAACTTTTTCAAGCGGCGCCAACCCTCTTCAAATACCTCGGAAATATTCTAAATTTTCAAATAATCTTACCGCTCGTAGGTTTTTTAGAAATTTTTTTGTCAAATTTGCTTCCACATAAAGAATAAACACAGTTTACTTTTATATGGAAGGAACCCGCAACACCTTTAGCAAAAAATATTTATAACACGAACGGTAATTTTTAGCCACTTGAAACTAGCAAAAAAAAATCTAACATTTTTGAGAAAAAATGTTTAAATTTGGATGAAAATTTCAAAAGAAAAGGGGATCTCATGCGAGATACTTTTTTATTTTTAATTTTGCGGGGTTTTAACGTGGCGGGGCGCAAACCCAGCGTACGCGAAGTTTTACGCCTTTTCACGTCGATATAAATATCCGCACAAGAATCGCTTGTGGCCACTCCCAGGTGAATGGCAGTCAAGAGCTTTTCTCACTTACGTGGACTTCTGCGCACGGAACCATCCTAGTTACTTAAAGCAACAATATTATGAAATGTTTGAGGTAAACAAAGACTAGACGGCAAAACTATGCCCTTTACCAGGGTTGAGTGTAATGTCAAACGCATTTTGCACCGTAAAAGGGTCAAATTTTTTGGAAGAAACGAAATCACCATTAGTTTTGTATAGTTTTGTAGAAAGCTTAAACTTGAGTTTAAATTGGTTTTGTTGGAGAACAAACTGTGCTTGAAAATTTCCTAAAGATAAACTAATAAAAATAAGTACCAAACAATGTCATGTTTGAAATTGGAGTGCTAGTGATATGACCGGTACTGTCATTTTGTTATTTAGCAATAAATATAATTTTTTTCTATTTCATAAAAATGTAACTTCGAATATTAAATACGTAATAAATTGCTTATTCAATAAACTAAGTAAATAGTTTCATTGCACAAGTGCATCGTAAAAAAGACCTCAACACGAGCTTCTAAATATGTAACTTTTATATTCACTAACTTATTCATGAATAAATATGTTTCTTTCATTGCAAAGTTCACGAGCAACGGAAGTATAAAAAATTTGCACACCGCTATAAGTAAACATAGTTTCATATATTGTACGTGCATATATATGTATGTGGTGGTGTATGCCTAGATAAATATAAAATTATGTGGATTCAAGAAAATGTGCCTTTCTTCTTATTATCAAAAAAACAAAAAAAAGACATTGTTGACATTAGAAATAGCAGCAGTAATGTCTGGATGTATATATGTATGTATGCTTGTCTATATGTACATACATACATATATATGGACATATATGAGCCTTGCATGATTCTTCAAAAAGTGGAGTTAATCGATGTGTGTGCCACTGAACGGCTCATATATGTACATATGTATGTATGTTTATTTACCTGCTGGCGTACTAAAACAGCAGCTACACTGCAGCCAACGCCAATGAATTTTTCATTAATTGTGCCAACCGATTCGATAAGTTTGTTTGCGTTTTTAATTATTTACTCAGGCACATACACACACACACACACACACACACCTGCGCAGAGGGCGCTGAGTTCAGGTATGTATGTGTGTAATTTTTGCTACTTTTTTATCTTGCTTTTAATTTTTCTTTTTTTTTCTGGCTTTATTTGTAATCATTTTTAATACTTTTTACTTTCAAGTGGCGCTGAGTGTTGTATATAATTATGTGTACATAACGAAAATAACCATCTACTTGCATTAATTTACTTTTCTTAAGTAGCTTTTTGCACTCAGTGGCTCACAGTGGCCTCTAATTGCTTTGTAAATGATCACCTTAAGCACTTGTACTTAAGTGAAGCACATAAATTGATATGAATCTGTGTGTGTCACGGNACAGACAAAGTAGCAAACCAATTTTACCAACAGCATGCTTATTATGCGACTAAAAGTAATGCAAAAAATTTAAGAGTTGGGTTGTTAAAAAAATTAAGCAATTAAACAAAGAACAATTTTTGGCACCTTTAGTATCTCTATCTTTCCTGAAAACTTTTGCAAATACATTTTAAACCATTTCGAAAGTTTTGAAATTAATTTTTTATCACTTATATCACTCTTATAGATTCCTTAAGCTTAGTGTCGAGCACTTATTTCCATTCTTTTTGTCGTTTGGAAAAGTATTTTGCCGCTGCCCTTTTGCTTGAGAGCTGCAAACTGAAAGACTCCAAATGTTTGCAGGGAAGTAAGTGGATAATTATGGTGATCATATTTATGAGAGCTGAATACGGGACAAAAAATTATTTTGCAAATTTTTTCCACAACAGCTTACAGATCTTAAAGCCTCTGCAATAATCCTAGATGTATTAGCCCTGCAACAGTATCCTTTTACCCTGTAAAATCCATTTGAAAGATTTGTTAAATTTTAGTATAATAAAGTGCAATTTTAAGTTGCTAAGGCTTACCATTAATTTTTGGCATCTTGTTTTTTTTTTTGTTTCATACAAAGTAAATATGTTCGACAATTTTTTTTTGAAATAGTAGCAAATGAGTAGCACTTTCCACTCGCTCTTTATTATACTCAATTTTAATGCGTTACAAAACTGCAAACCAAATTTTTTTCCAAAGATTCCAATTAAATGGTTTGAAATTTTGGTGAATTAATTTGCAGAATTAATTTTTATAGTTTTTTGCACAAAGTGGAAAATTATATGGTTTCAAATACACGACATTAAAAGAAATACAGAACATTTGGCGTCCCGTAAAAAAATAAATAAATTACCAGGACAATGGGTCCAAAAAAAGAGGACTGTTCCGTATAATACAGGACGGATGGTCACCGTACCCATAATACCTAAAACAATTATCGACAGGGGAGGCAGCCCCCATTGACTGAGCATATGCCATATTTACGGATCGCATACTTTGTTATGGGTTCAACAAGATTTATCAATTATAACACATTTCCGCAAAAGGAGAATATTTATGTATTTCCTGTGGAAAAACCAGCAAGACCCATGTAAATTTTGAGCAAACAAATTATAGAAAAACAGAACAAAACCAAGCACGTGTATTTCACTAGAGATAGGCATGAGCAGAAAATTATATATGTACCTACATATGTATTTACATTGCTATTTTTAGCTACAATTGGAATAAAATTAACCCACTCATTAAATAGATTTATTGCATCAGAAATATAATTTTGCTAAGCATTCGATGGACAATAATTGTCATTCACAAATTGAAACATATTCACAAGCGTGGGTGCGAAGATATCTATATATGTATGTATGTATGATGAACATGTGTGCTTTATATTTATGTGGTTATTTGAAAGCCACTAAAAATATCTCACTCTGACACGCATTTAGCTTTCAACACGCTTTTACGCCCAAACAATTCGAAAAATTATCAAATGAGTTGATTATTTACTTTGAGTGATTGCTCGCTAGTAAGCCTGAAAATTTTACCTGAGTTGGAAATACTAACTAAAAATATGTGTGATTTTACTTGCTACTGATGCATTTCCTTATTTATCTATCTATGCATATACATATTTTTGTGTGTTTGCACGGATTTACATATGTATATATATCCGCAACACACGCTATGTATTTGGCTTATCAGTATACATGCTACATATGTACATACCTATGTAATAATAAATATCGTATCTACTAAATGGAGTGTTTATTAAAAATGCGCTATCTATTTAGATACGAATATAAATAGCCGTTTACACACATACAGACGTATGTATAAATATGTATTAACTAGTTTTCATATGTTTTATATAAACAATTTCCGCTGTGGCAGCACAACAAGCTCCTTTTTTTCCTTTCATTTATATTTTCTCAGAAAGTTCTACGCTGTAGGTTTTATTTTTGTAACACAAAAAACAAAAAACAAACATTGCACTAAATGTATCCACATTGTGTGCAAAAATTGCTACGAGAATGAGTTATCAATGCATTCAAAATAGTACTAAATAGATATGTATAGATCAAGCAGTCATAAACTATTTATGTAAATATATGGCCAATACAAATAAACAGCTGAGTTGATTAGAAAATAAATATTAAAGGCGCGTAAACAGCTGGTGTTGATTGTTGCGTTGTTCNATATACATGCTACATATGTACATACCTATATAATAATAAATATCGTATCTACTAAATGGAGTGTTTATTAAAAATGCGCTATCTATTTAGATATGAATATAAATAGCCGTTTACACACATACAGACGTATGTATAAATATATATTAACTAGTTTTCATATGTTTTATATAAACAATTTCCGCTGTGGCAGCACAACAAGCTCCTTTTTTTCTTTTCATTTATATTTTCTCACAAAGTTCTACGCTGTAGGTTTTATTTTTGTAACACAAAAAACAAAAAACAAACATTGCACTAAATGTATCCACATTGTGTGCAAAAATTGCTACGAGAATGAGTTATCAATGCATTCAAAATAGTACTAAATAGATATGTATAGATCAAGCAGTCATAAACTATTTATGTAAATATATGGCCAATACAAATAAACAGCTGAGTTGATTAGAAAATAAATATTAAAGGCGCGTAAACAGCTGGTGTTGATTGTTGAGTTGTTCGTTTTTATACATTACATAGACAGACAGGCAGCAGTCTAATTTATAAAAAAAAAAGGCAACATCAGCAGCTTAACTAACAGATAAATTGTTTGGTAACTAGGAATTTTCCGAAAAGGTACACACTAGGGCGAGTTTAATATTTACCAAAATTTTTAAGCGTTGAAAGAGCAAATGTTCAAACAAGTTGTCAGTGTTCTGGAAATTCTTATTTTTCTTTGGAAGTAATTGTCCGAAAGAAAAAATTTGTTTGGGTGCAGATTTAAAAAAACATTAAACTATAAAATGAAATTATTTGCGTTTGTTGTTATTAAAAATTGTCGTCTACGAGGCGCAGAAATTGATTAAATGTTAAATTTTTCATAAAAAAAAATTATTGAAAAGCAAAAAAAAATATTTTTGTATAAATATTTGCATTTAAATTCCTTTTGGCCAGAAAAATAGGAATTTAGACCATAGTGCATTGGCGCTAAACCGCAAAAGCGATTTTAGCTAAACTCGACTTAGCCACATTAGGAGACCAAGTGAAGCCAAGCCCTTATCAACGAGGTCTTTCCAACCACCTTTGAGTAATGCACCGAATAAATACTTTTAAGGCTGAAGCGTTCGGTTACATTCACCTATTACCCATACATACATATAGTATATACTCGTATATTCGGCTTGAAGAAATCTAATCATGGATATCTTTAGCTAAAAAAAAAAACAACATAAACACTGATACTGCAGCCAGTCTTATAGAGAATTGCTTTATCCTATATAGGGAAAGTGTAGGCTCCCCACTGTTCTCATCTTAATTGTATCTTATTACATTAAACGACCAATTCTTTTATATACATGTATATATGCATAGGGTTCTTGGAAACGGCTCCAACTATTTTAATGAAATTTTTTACACAGATAATTTTGATTTTAAGGTTATCTAAATAGCCAATATCTCCGATAAGACTCGTATAACGTTGCCACCTATTCAAAATTAGTTACAAATTAATTAAAACATCATAATATGGGTATCAAATGGAAGATATTTTAAAGATCCCTAATTCAAAAATATTTTTAATAGGGTTGCCACCTATTTTGAATGTTTATTTAATTGGTTTTTTTAAGCTAAAATATTGTTATTCATGGGTACCAAGAAAAGGTTCTTAAAAAATGCTTTCCCTAAATACAAAATGTTATCCCTTAGGATAATAGTGTAAGGTTGCCACTTATTTTCGATTCTAAACAATTTATCTAAAACATCGCAATATGCATATCAATTGACAGGTATTGTTGAGAACTTTGGTCAGAAAATAGTTTCTATCTGGGTTCATTTTATTGGTGTAAAATTATATAATTTGTTTTTGAAATACCTACTGTTTTAATGTAAAAAAAAAATGAATCACATAACTAGTTAACTGAATATATCTATGTCTGCGCATTTGAGTTACAGCACTCACTGTTTTTTAATGTTTTTTTTTTGTGTGATTTCGACGTCATTATAGTTTTTACAACTTAGTTTTAATTGTTCTGTTTACATTTTATCTTTTTAGCATTTAAAATGTATAATCAACTCGAGATACTCTAGAGTTTGGACGACGCCGTTTGCTTGTTTTATTAGCGCTCTAACTGCTGTCAATGCCTTTTATCTAATAATACTCACTCGATTCATACATATACATATGTATATATAAATATATTTGCATTTTTTATATGCATATGTACATATACATATATATGTAAATACTATATACTTAAGCAAGTACTTGGTATAATGTTCCTGGTAAATAAACACAGCATATTACTCATACGCCACGTCCACCACAATACTACTCGAAAAGCTATAAAAATCTATCATCGCGGCAGTAATATTAAAATGAACTAAAAATAAATATATAAATTACATCACAAACAAAACTAATGGAAAGAACTTAAGCATAGTAACGCTCTATAGTACTGAGTAGACAGTGAATAACAAAATCGCTAAATGAAACAGAACATATTAGAACGATCACATAAAAGCGAAGAAAAAATAACAACAATCAGCAATACGAGATGGCAGTCAATTAACAGCATTAACTTTAAGTGCTAATTACCGGCAAATGACGATATTTAAGTGAGCTTCTCCCTAAAATCCGCTATGTTTCACTGAGTAAAAAAACACGATTCAAGTCTTGGTAAAGCAGCGTTGTAGGCTAGCAGTGAAATGCCATAAAAAGGCCGACGAAAGCTGTTAGCACAAATGCACTGCACTAACAAATATACACGTAAAAACAAATGAGAAGAACAGAACAAAACAAAATTAGCAAACAAATTATTTAACACCCCCATTATTATTGAAAATATTCATTGTTTGCTGATGTAAGCTAAAGTAAATATTTTTTAGTGTAGGAAAATAGAAAACATATTGATTGATTAAATAAACTTTCTATGTATTATATTAAAAGTTCAAAAAAATAGAACACAAAATTTTGATAACTCATCAAAGCAGTTTGTATATTTTTACTGAAGTTACATTACAACTAAAGCTCAGAAGTTATTACCCACCTACATTAGAGTGGTCCAAAAAAATAAAGTCGGAGTTTTAATGCCGGCACCCCCTAGGAATGTTCTATAACGAAAAAAATATACCCGTATTTTTTTATTTTGGAATCAGAAAATATTTAGGGAGTGCTCAATGTGCTCAAAGTTTTCCATGTGTTTTATATGGAGAAAAAACAAATTTTCGTAGAAATGGTATAAAACTCTTGAAAATCAAAATTTTTCGATCGGAAAACTGTGGTTCTCTTCGGGAGACTTCCAGTATTAATATCCAATTGTTTATTTAACCATTTTTTATGGTTAAAGATTTTTTATTGGTACTTAAAATATAGTTACCATGAAAAAGTTGTTAAAGAAACAATTGCGTATAATTGCCGGGAATCTGCTGAAGATAAGCAAAGATTTCCGATCGAAAAATATTGATTTTCAAGAATTCTACACTATTTCTACCAAAAGTTGTTTTTTCCTCGTATAAAATACATGGAAAACTTTGAGCGCTTTGAGCACTCCTTAAATTTTTTTTATTTCAGAATAAAAAAATATGGGTATATTATTATATATAACAATCCTAGGGGGTGGCGGCATTAAAAAGCAGAGCTTACTTTTTTACATACATTTTTGGACCACTTTAACCTACATACATACACTGTGTTTGGTAATTATAAGACCGCCACATATTAACAAGTTTTGATTATTATTTTTTATATTTTCTGCTTGCAACTATTTTCTTATAAAAATATAGTTCATTCTATAACAAACACCATAAAAAATTTACATTTCAAACTTTGTTTAAAAATTTTAAAAATTCAGCGAATTTTCATCAAAATTGTACACTTTTTTTAAGAATTTTTTATATCCCATGCAATTTTTGTATAACAAAGTGCAAGTTTTATATGACTACAAAATACCGTTGATTTTGGCAATTTTTTCTTCTTCTTCTTAGAAAAAAGTGTAACACTTTGGTGAAAGTTTGCTGAATTTTTGTAATTTTTGCCAAAGTTCGAAATGTGGATTTATATGGTGTTTGTTATGGAATGAACTATGTTTTTATAAGAAAACCAGCTGTACCCTGCCACGCTTTGCTGTAGCATGTTCCTGTTATATGGATGATAAATGATTAACGAAACAAAGCATACGTTTCAGATAAGATTCAGATTTTGCAATACTTGTGTGTGGGTGCACAATAGTTTTCGTTTTTCCATTCTCTACGTAGATATCGAGGCTACCTGGTTTGCCGACAAGCACCATAGATTTGTCCATGTGAAATGCAATCGGCATCAAAATCTTAACCAAAGGTTGACCTTGAGCATTACTGATTGTGACTCCAAATGCCAATCGAATTTTGAATTGCCACCTTTTAGATTGAAGTGATGTATCGGTCGGAATCATGGCAATTCTTCACCCTTGAAAGGCCACATTAAAATCTTTGCTTTCACTACGTTGTTCATCAAATTCTTAACTGCCAGTCTCTTGCCGTTGCAGAGTTTTGGCTGATTAATATTCCGCAACATGATAATTTCCACACCTATTTTCAATTTCAGAATGTTGGGTAATCACTGGAAGACCAATCGAGTTCGTCCTAATCTCTAATTGACTGGCAGCTTCCCGTTCCCTGTGTTCAGTAATTGTCGCGAGAATACCAAGGCTGATTAATCGCTTTGTAGTTGGACCGCATATTCGTAGTCAACTACAATGTGTGTATGTATGTTCGTCTTGCCACAATGTTGAATATTTCGGGCAAGCATTTACCTCGTCCGCTGGCGTCAATCGAGAAATTACAGGCAATGTTTGCCTAAAATCTCCTGCGAGCAATACCAATGCATTCCCGAATGGTTGAACATTTCTACGAAAATCTCACACCTATCGATCAGAACCTCAAGAGATTTTTATGTGCCATGTAATAAGTACATTTCCCATACCGCATGTTTTGGAAATATTGCACGTGGGAGTCTCGAGAGCTAATTGAGAAATGTTTCCACCTGGTAACAATGTCGCAGATGTTCCAAGTGAAGCGAGAGCTACGGCTGTGCAATTTCTTTATCGAACCGTTGACATAATCTTATAAGGAATGTTCTCCTAGTTCCTCCTGGCGCATCCAAGAAGAAGTTTCCCCCACTGTGTCATTTATCATTTGCGCATCTTCTTATTTGGCGCTTTAACCTCATACGCGATTTCGGCCGAGTTCGACAAACCACGCCAGTCGTTTCGCTCTGTGCCAACTTACGCCAATTGGAAATGCCACGCGCCTCCCTCTTCCTCTCTGCTACCACCAGCGGATTGCTTTTAGACCTGAAACGTCGGTTCCCATTCGAACGACATGGCCAAGCCAGTGGAGCCGCTGTAAAGCTCATACAGCTCATCGTTCCATCGTCTGCTTACTCACCTTCTTCCGTAAGATCTTTCACTCGAATACTCAAAGAGCCATCCCATCGATTGCTGTCTGCGCCATATACCACCATGGGCATGATGAGTGGCTTATAGACTGTGGTTTTTGTACGTCAAAAGAGAACTTTACTCCCGAATTGTCTACTCAGTCCAAAGTAGAACTTGTTCACTACAGTTAATCGGCATTGGATTTCGATACCGACATTATGTATTATCGGTGTTATGCTGGTTCCTAACTAAACGAAATTGTCTACTTTCACAAAATTACAACTGGCAACAGTGACGTGGGTGCCAAGATGTGTATGCTCTGACTGTTTGTTTGATGATAGGAGATACTTCGCCTTGGTCCTCGTTTACCACCAGACCCATTCGCTTTGCTTCCTTATCCAACTTGGGAAAAGGCAGAACACACTTCGCGGTTTTTGTGACCGATGATGTCGATGTCATCGGCATACGCCAGCATTTACACGCCCTTGTAAAAAATTGTTCGTGAGTGGTTCAGTTCTGCAACCCTTATATCTTAATATTTTTATCATGCGATCATAACAAGCCCGAAGCAGCTCATCTAATTTAGCAAAAGAAAACAATTTTAAAAATGTGGTTATTGTTAGGTAGATGTGTATTTAACTAAGGTAGATTCTTGATATTTTGAAGTCGGAAAAACTCAACGCAGCAGGCACATTCTCTCTACTCGCAATATGCGTGGTGGGCTATGACGACCCCAACTGAGATGGTTTATTATTAAAAGTTAACAGTTTTATAATGGTAGGGAATGATGACAACATTTTTAAGTTTTCATTCAGGATTTTTTAAACAGCTTTCATGGGATATTTTTATCTTTTCGTTACGGTTTTTTATTATTTTTTCATTTGTATCAAAAGTAATTTGATACCTATATCAATTAAAATTTAGTTAAACTTTCAAACAGGTGGCAACCCTCTTTTCTTCTTTTTTGTCGTAATTTTGTGTATATTATTAATGCATTAATACAATTCCCAAGTTCAAACTTCAACTTCATATTTCACTTTAAAAAGTACTTATATGCAGCTTTAAGCTACCATTACTGAGGCCGTTTAAATGCCTCAAGTCTTCCATTACTGCTTTTTTACTAAAAATTCAAAAATAAATACATACCAGTAATTCTATTTAAGTGTGTATTCACACTCATAAAAGTAACTTCCATATTCTCTCATTCAAAATTCGAGCGATATTCTTAACACAACAGCGGCACAAATGAGACTTTTGATTTATGGAATTGTCAACTTCTTACCCTAAAATGACAAGCAATAACTGTAATTTAAGTGTACCTCACTAAAATGCGCCTAAGCGATTGGCGACATTTGGCCTTAAGCCCATTTGCAGTTAAAGGCGGCCAATGAGGTAGGAAAATGGACATATTTAGAATCAGCATAAATTTGCATTTGTCGCTAAAAATAGGTTAGTCGCACTCACACAAACACACACACACACACCTCTGTACAAATGGTAAAGAGGTCAAATGGTGCATGAAAAAAAAGAAGCGTAGAAACTATTAGAAATGTGAGTTGAAAGTGTAAGTTACGACCAAACGTGCGCCCCTTTTCGCCCTGGCATGGCTGAGTGTTGAGAAAGCAATTGTTGCAAAATGACAAAAAAGGGCTAAAATTAGCGCGGAGACATAAAATAAGCCACGTGTAGTGTGATAAACTTAGAATAAGTTGTAGGTAAGAAAAAGGTCAAACTGTGATGTGAGGAGTTTATGCCAAGGGCTTGATTTTATATGCAAACCTAATTTGCCGTAGCAAAAAAAAAATAAGAAGTGTATACAAAACAGCCAGCAGCTAAAGCTGACGTAATTCACTTAAGTTAAATATTTTTACTCGACCGCACTAAGTGACTAAGTAGTATGACTTTCAGGAATTTTGCTCCTTTTTTCCTTAACTCTTTGTTGGTTTATTTAATTGTTGCTTTCACACACCATTAACACTTAATAATGCCCTTAGGAGCGCGCAAATTAAATAGCAACTTTTATAATTATTGTATTTTATTTATTCTCGGTTATTTACCTTTAATATAAAATATTGCATTTTTTAATGGTAAGAGTTGAGGAAAGGGAGGAACCTTACGGCAATGCGTAAATCGTTTTCTCGGCACGTGTTATGTTAATTCTACAAAATTAGTAGGTAAATACATAACTGCGTGTTAATGCATTAAGCGAAGCATTTAAGTAAAGTACAAAAGGCGTGATTGAGTTAATGACTGAGACCACTTTGATAACGTAAAAAAGTCAGTCGATGATAATTATTTAATACAATGTAGTACAAATTTAATTGTGAATAAAAATCACTGCCTGAGAAGGGACTTATGAATCAGCAATACATACATGTGCATATTAGGGTGGTGCAAAATTGCGTGTGTAAAAGTAAAGTGCGAATTTTAATGATCTCACCCCCTAGGATTGTTTTATATCGTAAAAACTATGCCGCTGTTTTTTTTTATCTCGAAATCAAAAAATTTTCAGAGGCCACTCAAATTGCTAAAAGTTTTCCATGCATTTTATATGGAAAAAAATCCACTTTTCATAGAAATGGTATAAAATTCTTGAAAGTCAATATATTGCGATCGGTTTTTCTTCAGGAGACCTGCAATAATAATACCCAATTGTTTATTTTACCATTTTTTTTACTAATGATTTTTAAAATATAATGGGCTACAGGTTATTTTTTATTTTTTTTTATATTTGGTTGTTTATTAAAAAAGTAGTGGTAAAAAAAATGTTTCATCAAAAATTCTTATTTGTAAAAATAGAAGACTGAAATTGCGCCACAACTATTTTTTTTTTCGTGATCGCCAAGGAAATTTTCATATGAGATCGAAGGAAAAAAAAATATATCAAAAATCAACGGTATTTTGTAGCCACTTGAAACTTGCGCCTGATTATATTAAAATTGAATGGGCTCTAAGGTAGGTTTTTTTATTTGTTATATTTTACTGTTTATCACAAAAATAGTAGCTATCAAGAATTTTTTCCAATAAAATTTCTTATTTTCAGAGTCGTGGTAAAACTATAAGTCTCTCACTTTTGTGTGACAACATCAAGGCATACGCCACAAATCGGAGGGAAAGCTTGGCCAATCTTTTATTATGTATTATTATAAACTGAAAAATTAAGGCGGAGCGCTGAAAATTTGCCACAATTATTATAATTTTTTTTTTGACAGACAAGGAAATGTTCATTTTTTTTTCAAAAACATTCGTTTTATTTGGCACAGTCTAATATACATACATATGTACATAATTATATTTTTATGTTTGCCGGAGTATAAAGATATGTGTGGCAAGCGTATTGTATTGATTGAACTAAACTAAAATAAAATTACTAGTAGGTATAAATTAAAAATATTGCTTATGGTTTTTTTATTTATTTTTTGTTTAGCGATTTTCTTCCTTAAAATTGGTGAGTTATATTTTTAAGCCATTTTGGGGTATTGCCACTGCACTCTCAATTACCTCTACCTAGCGGCAACTAGAGAACAGAGACCTGCACTGTTGACATGCGTTCCCATCAAGCAGTGGCCCGTGTCATGGCAGTGTAAATGTTTCTATTGCAAACCATCTTCTATTAGCCTGTTCGGTATAGTTATTTTCCCACTAGACTTTGAAAGCAGGATACCTTCACTCAGAGAAGCACTGATTACAGATAAGGAAATTTAAAATTTATGAAAAAATTTTGTTTCTTCGCTTCAAGGTCTCCTCACATCCAACATGCAGGTGTTATGCTTATTTATTATGTATTTCGTTCGCATCATTGAAAGCTCCACATGTGACATTTATGACTATAAAGATGGGAGTAAATTAGCACATTTTTATATGTTTAGCCACGCCATACCTGATTATTATTATTGACTAAAAATCGCGAAAACAAATTGTATAGTCAATAAAACTTTAAATAGTTTAGGCAAATACAAATTGTACGTTAACAGCTGTTTTGGCCTTGAGGACTATTCATTGTACAAATATATGGAACATAATTGAAAAATAAAATGAAAAAGTAGAGAATTAATAATTTTTTTTTATGTGAGGCAAATTCCAAAAAAGGCCAAGGCTCCAAAACCCAACTCGTATTTATCGCTTTTTAATTATTAAAATATAATAATATTGATATCATATAACTGCATTTCGTTCATTTCGTTTCATTTTGGCTCGTATCATTCCAATTTATTTCGTTACATTTCACGCCAATTATGTAATTTCTTCTATTATAATTCTGTTTTGTTTCAATCTATTTAAATGCATTTAATTCAACTTCATTCCTTTAATTTCATTTATTTAATATTATCTTATATAGTTTTATTTTATCACTGTAATTTTAGATTTTTTTT
>NW_016158137.1:0-447 GCF_001687245.7 Rhagoletis zephyria
TTTTTTTTTAACCTTAAAGGATAGCTATTGCATTATAGAAGACTGTATAACCTCAATTGAGCTGTTAATTTATAACAAATACAAGTTTTTACAAATGAAAGTTCGTCACTATTTATAGACGAAACACTACTAATAACTTTTTTTGGGGGAAACTCTGAAAATCTTAAAGTTGCCTACAAAAATTTTCAAATAGAACTTCATACATAGTACAGTTAAGGTTATACCTTAGGGATACTTTATTTCAACAATTTTGGACCTTAATCTACTACGTAAAACTATGGGTTTAATATGTACATACATACAAATTCAGATAGAGTACAGTTAGTTTTGTTGATAAATACTGAAGTTATAGAAAAAAAGATCTACATAAGCCACTCTCTTATGGTGTAAATGAAAAAGTAACAAAAACAAAACACTGCATTTCCTTTTAATTTTAACGAAAACTTA
>NW_016158137.1:4701-38164 GCF_001687245.7 Rhagoletis zephyria
CTTATCTTTTATTTGGTTGACCAAGCAAATCACAAATAAAACTTATCTTTTATTTGGTTGACGAATCAAATCACAAATAAAATTTATTTCTTATTTGGTTGACAAATCAAATCACAAATAAAATTTATTTAGGATTTGATGCAAATTTCAATTCAGAAATAAATTTGATTTATGGATTTGTGATTTGACTAAATCAAAATCACGCAACCCTGGGACAAACATAGAAATAACAACTATTTTCTCTATATATACGCTGTGGAAGCCAAGGCTCATCGAATGGCAATTTAAATAATCCATGACGATTTGTTTTCCATGACATTAATGATGAATAACACGATAAATAACAAACTGGATATTGCGTACCATGTATGGTAATAGGAGTAACTTCTTTGGTTAATGATGCACCAACTTTGTGTCGTGAATCTACAAAAAATCCGCAAATAAAACAAAAAATTTAAATTTTTAGCACTGCAAGTGTTTTTATTTCGGTTAAAATATCTCCAATAAATTATATAATAGAAGAAATACTATCTAATTTCTTACGAATAATAACTTTAATATGATTTCACAGCAGTTTTTTAATCAAAGTATCTATGTATTAAAATAAATGCATTTTCCAATACAATTATCATACATTTTATTTTCGGTAAAGTTATCACACATTTAACTGTTTGGATTTATCTTATACTAGCTTTTACCCGCGGGTTTCTACCCACGTCTTTATACNTGATTTCACAGCAGTTTTTTAATCAAAGTATCTATGTATTAAAATAAATGCATTTTCCAATACAATTATCATACATTTTATTTTCGGTAAAGTTATCACACATTTAACTGTTTGGATTTATCTTATACTAGCTTTTACCCGCGGGTTTCTACCCACGTCTTTATACAAACATAAAAAATACTTTATGTAAAGATATTATACTCTCTTTCTGCTCTAATTTTACTATAGCCGTGATAGCAGCATATGGTAGGACAGCTGTATAGCTTGGGAGGTATGGAATGAAATGCAATAATAATTTTTTAGCACTGCAGGTGTTTTTATTTTGGTTAAAATATCTCCAGTAAATTGTATAATAGAAGAAATACTATCTAATTTCTTACGAATAATAACTCCAATATGATTTCAAAGCATTTTTTTAATACTTCAAAGCAGGGATGTTGCGAATGTGGAATTCCGCGGATGCGAATACGGATACCAAGTATTTTTAAGAAACAATTAGAATCTCAACCCAATTAGAACCCAAACCAGATGTGTCAGGCTTTTTTAAAGCTTTTTAAAAAGAATTATTCATTCTCATCCCTTTGGCTGTTTCAGAATTTGGAGAACCTGTAACTTCGTCAGCGTTTTTCGATTTTAGTTTTTGTAATTCATCTTCTGCGAATGTTTTGAACAATTTGTGCTTATAGCGAGCTAAATATGTGGATATGGAAAATAAATTATTATTTTACAGGAATGAAAATTTTTAACAAAATTCTGATTTCAAAGTCGTGGCTGTCAGCCGAATCGGATCAGAATACTGTTATTTTTTAAAAAAGCACCCAGATAGTTACGTAATTATTATCTTATTAAAGGTCAGACCTACAGTTTTTCAATTACTTGAGCATCGGTTCTCTTTATAGCCAGACGTTGATCATTTCTGCTGGAAATCCCAATTGAAGGAGCTTACTCTTTGACTTTAAATAGCAAAGAAGGGACAGTTTTACCACAGAAGTTTTTAGACAAGGATCCAATGTATGTAACGAAAAAAGTATTGCCGAAAAGTAAACAAAATTACTGTTCTTTGAATTTTTGCTAAAAATTAATTCCCCAAAGAGCCCCATTTGAATTATTCAAAGGAATATATGTATCATCAAAAGAAAATCCTGAAAATTTGGTTAAGAATTACAGTGCACACTTTCTCCTTTTGTGTCTAGTAGCTTTTTATGATTGGTCTAAAAAAATCATCACAAGGAAAGCAACCAATCCAGGCATTTAAAGAAGAGAAAACAAAAAAATATTGTCAAAAAGACTATGTTCTCTTTGACGTACATACGTCAAAGGTCAAGTAGAAGTTGGAACTTGTATGACTGCCCATTCATATCTCGGTTATATAGCTTAAGAAATAATATGTTTAAATACATTTTTATCAAAGTTGATAAATGACATTTGACCAGTTTTGTTACACAAATACTTCCACGATCACAGGCAAAATTATAGGCTACAATTTGTCATTTTGTTTGCCATATACACGTTTTATCGGTGCACTTGCACAACATTCGCATTCGCAAAAGCTCCGCATTGATTATTCGGAATGCGAAAGCGAATGCGAATGTTAAAATTAATGCGGAAGCTCCGCGGTTGCGAATGCGAATATTCGCAACAACCCTGCTTCAAAGTATCTATTAAAATAAATGCATTTTCCAATACAATTATCATACATTTTATTTTCGATAAAGTTTCGGGTTTTTGTTTGGGGCATTCTTGTTTATTGTCATTGCAAAAGCTAAGCGAACTGGAGACTGAGGTCTTTTAAATTCGAAAGGCATATCAAAAGGAATTAAAAGAGTCATGTGACTTGTGGTTCCGAATTATGGCTGAAAAAAATTCCACGCCTATATTATAAATAATGTGGCTTATGGTTCCGAAGTTATGGCTGATTAAATTCTACGACTATGAGATATGCCACGCCCCCTCCTACAAAGTCATTTATATATAATTTATTTTGGAAGGAATTTCTGTCATCCCTTGTCAAGTTTGGTTTGAAGACAAACCGGTTTCGGCGTTGTGCCATCTTCAGTGTAATTTTGCGTTCATTTATATATACCTTACTATGAGCATCTACCATAGATTTGTCTGCATACCAAATTTCATGTTCATGTGACTTATGGTTCCGAAGTTATAGCTGATTAAAAATTTGCAGGCCTATGGGAGATGCCACGCCCCCTCGCAAAATTGACACCATATTTGCAAACAAAACCATACCTATAACCTTCCCGGGGTAAAAACAAATAGGTGTGCAAAGTTACAATAAGCAAACAGACATTCACATTTATATATATAGATGAATTATTTTTGTTTATATTTTTAATTATTTCCAAATTTTTTCTTCAGGAAAACAATATGAAATTAACTTCACGTCTATTAATGCAAAATTTGTATAGTAAAACTTACAACGAGGGCACTCCGATGGCCCTAGGAAGAGTTTTGTAAGATCAAGTAAATAAAATTATAGTTTAAAAAACTAAAACCTCCCTATTATAATTGGCAATCGTACTGTCATCAGGTATGTAACTTGAGAATAGAAATCGCTGCATCTTTTAGGCGCATCAATATTACATAGTTACATCCCGAGCTAAAAAGGTAAAAAAAAGATAACAAATATAGAAGCCAGGGATGATAAATGAGTTTTATAATTTTGTACCAAATGGCCAACAAAAATGTACTAAATTAGCAGAAAAAGTAATAGTATTTAAAAGACCATACATTCTTAGTTATGTTTTTAAATTAGATAAAATTGTATATGAACCATTCTTTCTTAAGTCGGACGGATTTCGTAAAAAAAATTATTGCATGTCTCCGATTCGCTTCAATTTTTTTTTTGTGGGTTCTATACATGAAATAAGCTAACAGGTGTTCGAGAAATTTTTTTTCTTTTTTTCTTCGGAGTTTTGATATGTCAAGGTTTGCATTTTTCGTGATTCTGACTAATCATGTACTTCTTCAAATCGTTATATCTCGGGTTCTGCTCATCGTAGAGATTTCATCTTAACGTCACGTAACATTTTTATATATAAGATGATCCAGATTGTCCTAAAGCTAACTTAGCTATTAACAGTTGAACTTTGTGAAGATGATTTGCATAGTAAAGACCAGGAATCCTTGTTTAATTCTCTCTAAAAACGTGGCTCAAAATATGGGCGTTTTTCAAGAACTATTTTAAAAACAAATGTTGTTAACGAAGCATTATTCTGCCGAAATCCGCAATAAAATCTGCGTTTTGCTAACTTTAGTCCTGCAATTGCCACGCCCATTTCTAGGGGTTTTCCGCCTTATAGAAAAATCTTGCCATACAAATATTATACCTGGATAGGTGTTCTACCGGAATCTGCAATAGAATTTAAGTTCTTGCAAAAACCTGATTTTTAACACCTTACCAAATATATCCCAACATAAGTTTTCGAAAACAAATTAAAAAAAATTGTTGATTCTCACAAAATATACCATCTCGTCATAAATAAAAATATTTTAAAGATAGTTCTTGAAAAACGCCAATTTTTTTACCACGTTTTTTATAGAGAATTAAACAGGGATTACGATGGTATAATTTTAAATCCCTAATTTACTGATGTTCACTATGTAAATCAACTTAAAAAAGTTCAACTGTTATTAGCTAAGTTAGCTTTAGGAAAATGTTGGCCATATTATGTATATGTAGAACTCATAAGCCCGTTTCTTTAGCTTTAAAACGACGTTAAGATGAAGTATCTACGATGAGCAGAACCCGAGATATAACGATTTGAAGAAGTATATGATTAGTCAGAGTCCCGAGAAAATGCAAACTTTGACAGATCATATCTCCGAAGAAAAAAAGAAAAAAAATTTTAAGCCAATCAAAGGGGTGTTACCAAATTTGATGTCCGATAGAAAAAGAATGTCTCATATATAAAAATTATTGGCTGAAATTTAAAACATGATATAAAACGTGGCGAAACGAAGATGGAATACATATTTAAATATGTACATATTAATAGTTCAAAAAGGTTATTAAAACCCTAAGTTTGCAATGCAAATGACAAAAGAATATATCAAGTTAATCCAAAAATTTTAGAACAAAAAAAAAAAACGTTGCATTTAATGTAATCGAAGTTTCACAAAAATCTTTTGCAAAAAAAATACTTTTATAGAAATAAACAAGTTAATAGCAGTGTTCGCGTATTCAAAATTATCGAAAACAAAAAAAAATAATAGGCCTTTTGAATTATTTATTGCAGATTTTACAATTATTGCTAGTATACGGCGAAAAAGAGAGTAAAGTTACTATGCACAGGTTGTGTTAATTTTATTTTTAGTTAATTTACTATTAATCTCCAGTTTTCTAATTTCAGTGTGTGTCAACTAGTTGCCGTATACAATTTTTCAATTTTACCATATTTTGTCCTAAAATTTTTCGGTCGAATTTTTCAGTTTGTTTTTTTTAAAAACACCGCAAATAATTTTGAGAAATATAACTTAGAAATGTAACTTATTCATTTCGAGATAATTCATTTGTATGTAAAAAACATTTTTCCTGTACAAAAGTATTAATAGTAAAAAAATCCGAAATCGGGGACAATTCACCAAGTGGATAATAAATTACCTATTGCAACTGTGAAAGTTATGAGCTGTTTCGAATATTGCAAGTTTTTGCAAATTTTGCCCTTACCTTATTTTGTCTCGCAAATGCTCAGAATGTTTGCTGCTGAATAATTTTGTTGGGAGAATACCAAAACACTACTATTTAGACTAGGGAGTCCAAATTATGCGGAAAATTGTGATCCCGGGATTTCGGGATATTTTTTAAGTAATCCCGGGATCCCGGTATTTATCCCTGGACTCACACTGAGACGTAACTTTTATGAATATGAGTAAAAATTCAATATCTGAAAACATTTAAACACCATGAAATAAAACTATTTAAAATTTGGGATAAACTTATTGTAAAATTCACATATTTTTTATATATATATATATTTTTTAAGTTGTATTTAAAAATCCATGTGATTAAAGAACGCATCCATCACAAATAACAGTGTAAATACCAGAAAAGTAATGATTAATAAACAAAAACATTAAACAAAAATGTACAAAAACAAATTATCTAAATATGCTTATTCTACTCCATAAAAAACGGCGAATTTGTTAGGGTGTACGAGTCAAACGGACCTCAGAATCGGATTCAGCGGGTCGAAATACAAACATGTTGGTAGGTCTGGTTAAAAGCACACATATTTTTTTGTGTCTGTGTTGTTATTATTTCACTTAAAATGTGTACGTAATAGCAGCAAAGCATTCAAAGCGGAGTCTTCTAATTTGGACATGAAGTTGTTACAAACAAAACCTGCTGATGAAAAACATATTTCGGCCTCAACACTTTTAGGCGGAACAGTCAAAAGGTCGTCGTAATCCATTTCAAGATAATGATCCCTATCTCCTCCATTACTAAATATTTGAACTTTTTTACCAGCACGTCGGATGAATTATAAGTTTTTCGATTTGAGGAAGTTTGAGAAGATTGATTTAAGAAAAATTCTGTAACTTTTCCTTAAAACTTTCTGTTTCGTTATCATTAGCGATGCTATGAGTACATTCATTTAAATCTTCTTTAAAAAAAGGCTCAGGCTGCAATTTAGTTAGTTTTAAAATTTTTGTTAATTGTAGTCAAAACGGAATTTTACAAAATTCATACTTCAAATTCATAAACAAGTTCTTACTATCAATTCGATGTTTTAAATTTTTCGGGATCCCGGGATTAATGCAAGCAAACCCCGGGATCTACGGGACCTCTAAAACACCGGGATACCGGGATTAGCATCACTAATTTAGACCCTTTCAATATTAGAAAATTGTTACAAGTTTGTACCACTTTACTTGGAAGTTTTTTATTGGAAATGCGTCAAATAACCCCAAACATTTACAAGAGGACGAATTCGAGAGCACAACAACCCGATAGCGCTGCAACTTGTTGCAAGTAAAAATTTTACTAGAAGCAATTGGCAGGTGTTAAAAAAGCTGCCATGTATCCATTTCATACAAACAAAGTAAACAAAGTGCTTAAGAGGAAGATTTGATGAAAAAATGCTCAAAAGAATTAGTGAAATGAAAGTGTGGTGAATAATTAAAATCTAGGGTAATATTTCCAAGCAAAGGGAAAATTACGCGCCAGAACTTAACCATCAGAAAGTCAAAATGGCGGAAGTTCCACCTTATTATTAGTTTTGCGTTCAATAATTTTTTCTGATATTTTTTTTCCTTTAAATTTTACCCTCTATGCGGTTTTGCATTATCGTGATACGCAATTTCAAATTCCGAAGTTCTCAGCTGACAGCTGATTTTAAGAAAAAGATTAAATACTACATTTTAAACCGCTTATTCACAATAAATGTATAACTTTAAATTATAATCCGTATTCCAAAAAGAAATGCAGATTGCAAAAAGGTTCGGTTTCGGCAAAAACTTCGGCAGTTTTTTATGCCGAAGCCGAGCAATCGGTCGGACTTTAAACCCAAAGTTTATTTTTTATGTTGCCTGATAACTGTTATGCAGGAGAAATATGTTTTTCATCGCCAAAAAGAGGTACTTCCCAACGTTTTTTTTTACATTAGATGTGTACTCGTATTGAGCGAACAAAATTATCCAGCAGCAAAAATTCTGAGAATTTAGCAGCATTCGCTCTCAAAGAGACAAAATATCCACAGAAGTACGAGAACACAAAATTTGCAAAAACTTGCAACCTTCGAAACAGCTGATCACTTCCACAGTTGCCACTGGAGGTTCATTTGGCATTTTATTTTCTGCTTGGTACATTTTCCCGATTTGGCATTTTATACAATTGAATAGTTTTGGATAAGAAAATCCTTTTTTAAATACAAATTAATTATATCGGTGAATATGAATAAGTTATTTTTCTCATAATTATTTGTGATATCACAGGGTGACGCATTCAAAAATAAGAGATTCTCCTCCAAACACCCATCATTGATCCAAAACGATTTAATAGATATAGATACAAATGTAGCTCTAAAATTATAAAATTTTTGTTTCAATAATCAACTTGCTAAAACCGACAACTTCAGCAAAAAGCATTTCAGCATGCTGCATTTTAATCTATTTTGGTAAATTTAAAGGAAAATTATGGTACAAACGAAAATGTCATACGGCAACCATAGTCAGCACACACAAGAGTAAACAAACTGGAGATTAATAGTAAATTAAGGAAAAATAAACTCAACGACACAATATATTGTGCACAAATAATTTTCCTCTTTTTTTGGTTGTATACTGGCATTAGTAATAAAATTTGCAATAAATAACTCAAAAAGGTCATATTTTCTTTTGTTTGTTTACAAACATGTGTTTGTAATCAGCTGATTTTCTTACTTGCAAGTTTTCGCTGGTAAAAATTTTTCCAGCAGAAATTTGCAAGCTCTCTATCACATTTTGCTCCCTCAATTTCCCCTACTTTGCAAGTTTTTTGGGTACGAGAATGCAAAACCAGTAAAAGTTTTCTAAAACTTTTGATAGTTTTGGGTACGGGTACTCTCCTATTGCTTGATAACAGTTATTTCCCAACGTTTATTTTTACGTTGTCTGATATAGTTATTTTACTCCTCTTTTATCTTCATAATTTTTAAATTCTTCTCCATCACCGTTTTCGTCAAAATTCTTATCTTACAAGTTCATAAGACAACGTAAAAAATAAAAATTGGGTAATAACTGATATCAAACAAAGTAAAAAGTCAAGTAGTAAAAGTTATAACTAAGGCTCGTATCTTTTTTCGTGCAAAAAACAGTATATTAGGGCTCGAGCCCCCCTAACCTTTGAAGTTTACCCTTTACGTAATATACAATACTAAGAAATTGCAGCTGAAAGCAAAATTATTTGCCCGGTGTTAAAAAACATATAAATCAGTTTCAAACTTTATACAAAATTTAGGGAAATTTAACAAATTTTAAACTTTTAATCTGAATCTTTACAACGTTTTTGGGTGTGCAGTTTTCTAGCCCATACAATTTTGCAAGTGCAAGTTCCAACCAGCTAAAAAATCGCGCTGATTTTTGATAATTATTTTTTTTTCATAAGAAATTCGTGCTTATATGGAAAGTGCAAAAATCCGTCACCAAAAAAATTCTCAGAAATCAACGGGATTTTTTAGCCGTTTGAAACTTGAACTTCATTAGACTAAAATTGCATACCCAAAAATTTTCCAAAGAATCAGATTAAAAGGTTGAAATTTTGATGAAAATTTGTGGAATTTTCCTAAATTTTGTATAAAGTTTGAACACTGATTTATGTGGTTTTTGTCAAAGCTTGAACGGTTCTTCTTGAAGGTTGTTCTATTACCCACTTTTCTGATCAGTTTTGACTCTTTCTCGGGTCGAATTTATATTCATATTCAAATGATATTTCAGTTGTATCTCTTATTATTTGCGAGTCTTTTCCGAGTCATTTTTTAATCGTATTTGTAAACATTTGTGAGCCTTTTTGAGTAATTTTTCAGACGTATTTTTAAATATTTTCGTGTCTTTTCCCAGTCCTTTTTCAATTTATTTTCAAATCGTTTGCGCTGCGAAAAATTAAATAAGTATTAAATTAATTTATAATTAGCAAATCAGCATGTTTTATTGAATTCAAATCAAGAGTTAATGAAATAACGAATTTTTTTAATAAAATCCATTATTACAGTTGAAAATATTTCAAAATTACCCTCCACTTCCCAATGTACGCAAAGTTTTTTGTTCCAATTTCTTTTCGCAAATCTTTTGTAAAAAATGTATCATATTACAACAAAAAAATATAAAAATAAAATGTCTAAATTTTATGCAGAACACATAAAAATTTTATGAATTTGCAACTTTTTAAGTTAAGTGCAAGTTCCAAGTGGCTTAAAAAATCGCGTTGATTTTTGGCAATTTTTTTTTCGACAGTGCCTTCCATATAAAAATTGCGAACATACTTTGTATGGAAGATACTGTGAGAAAAAATGTTCAAAAATCGCGTTGCAAAGTTGGAAATTTATTAAACTGTCCTGAGTTTTGCACAAAGTTTTGACATTTTATCTTTATTTTTGTCACAATATGAACTACGTTTTTATAAAAAGTTTGCGATAAGAAATCTGTTAAAAACTTTGCACGCATGGCGAAAAATTCTTAGTGCCAATACTTTTGTCGATATTTACTTATATCAAAATTAAAAATAATCCCAATTTGTATTCCTGTGACGCATTGGGTCGTCTGTACACTGTACACCCGAACAATATAGAGTGCTTCTATCTGCGATTGCTGTTAATCAATGTACGTGGACCGACATCCTTCCAAGATTTAAGAGCAGTCAACCCTCAGCTGTGCGCCACTTATCGGCAAGCTTGCCAGGAGCTAAATCTTCTTGAATGATGCACATTGGGACACTGCGCTCGCAGATGCATCGAATACTGCACGACCACAGCAAATGCGCACGTTATTTGCCGTAATATTGACAACCTGCTTCCCATCTAATCCAAAAGAACTTTGGGAAAAATACAAGGACTACATGAGTCAAGATATTCTACATCGTTTGCGCGATGCGAATCAAAATCTGGACATTCAATTCACACCAAACGTGTATAATGAGGCATTGATTTTGATTGAAGACATATGTTTGGCAATCGCTAACAAAGCACTGGTGCTACTGGGAATGCCTGCTCCGAACCGATCAGCGAACGACATTTTCGATCGCGATTTGCAACAAGGAACACACTTTGATTCTGACGAACTAGAAACATTTGTTCAGACAAATCTTCCGCAGTTGGTTCCAGAACAACGCGTATGACAGAATTATGCGTGCAATCACAGAACAAAGCGGTGGACTGTTTTTCATAGATGCGCCTGGTGGTACAGGCAAGACTTTTCTTCTTTCACTCATTTTGGTAGCCATACGATCACAAAATAATATTGCACTGGTCATTGCATCATCTGGAGTTGCGGCAACTCTTTTGGATGATGGTCGAACAGCACATTCAGCATTGAAACTTCCGTTGAATTTGCAAAACACTGAGACACCAACATGCAACATCAGTAAAAACTCTGGAATGGGCAAAGTACTCCAAGCGTGTCAAATTATCATATGGGACGAATGTACAATGTCTCACAAGAAAGCATTGGAAGCGCTTGATCGTACACTGCGAGATTTGAGGGGAAACACACGGGTCTTCGGTGGTGCACTAATTTTATTGTCTGGTGATTTTCGACAAACACTGCCGGTTATACCACGTTCAACACCCGCTGATGAACTTAATGCATGTCTCAAATCATCAGTTGTATGGCGTCATATACAGAAATTGACTCTGAAAACCAACATGCGTGTACAACTACAACGGGATACATCGACTGGTGGTGTGTGGATTAAATTTGGAGAATCCATGCTTCTCACATGGGCAGCTCTATGTGGCCTGCTCACGCGTCGGAAAACCTTCCGATTTATTCGTTTACGCACCAGATGGAAAAACAAGAAATATTGTGTATCCCACAGCATTTNGGTGCGTGGATTAAATTTGGAGAATCCATGCTTCTCACATGGGCAGCTCTATGTGNACTGGTGGTGTGTGGATTAAATTTGGAGAATCCATGCTTCTCACATGGGCAGCTCTATGTGGCCTGCTCACGCGTCGGAAAACCTTCCGATTTATTCGTTTACGCACCAGATGGAAAAACAAGAAATATTGTGTATCCCACAGCATTTCAATAAATATCGAATTGAAACGAAACGCTGCAATGTCACAATTTTTTCAAGATGAACAAAATCAATAAAAGGACTCAAAATGAATTGAATATTTGTGTAATGTCTTTCCTTCATATTTCATATTCATTTTAGTTGGTGGCGTAGCAACGCGCGCAGGATTCGAAACTGTTCATAGTCTGTAAGAAATGTTATATTTCTAGATTTTTAAATAAATAAATAAATAAATATTGGTGATAAATCCACCTTTGTTACTTCAAGTAGGAAGGAGGTATTAGATATTAGCTTAACGTCTAGCTCTTTCTTTGAGAGTATTAGGGAGTGGAAGGTACTGAGCGACCATTCATTCTCTGATCATATGTATCTCTCATATATAATCTCCTTTGAACTTCCGGCCTCGGCCGCTTACAGAAATAAGAGACGTACTGACTGGACTCAGTTTAGGAAAGTACTCTCGGGGAATTTGCTCAACAACGCTTCTCTCAGTAAGCTAGGCTTACTGTCACCACCTGATGAAGGGAAGCCTTCTATCGCAAACCTTGCTTCTCTCGGTGAGTTAGGCTCATCGGAACAAATTGAAGAAGTCGTTTATTGCATTACCGAAGCCTGTAACTCGGCCTTCTCTGCTTCCTGCCCACTTGTACTTCCGCGAGGAAAGAAGAAGCCACACTGGTGGAGCAAAGAAATCGCCTCTCTAAGGAAGGAAAGCAGGAAACTCTTTAATGCGGCAAAGCGCGATGGTTCTTGGACTGCATACAAGGCAGCCCTGAAGAAATTTAAAAATGCCACCAGGAAAGCCCAAATGGACTCCTGGAAGGATTATTGCGATAGTATAGAGGCTCAGTCGGAGAGAAATCGCCTGCGAAAGGTGCTTGCGAAAAGTCCGACGAACCCGATGTATATTCAGAAACCAAATGGTGACTGGACGTCATCTCATGAGGATAGGCTTGAAGTCCTAGTGAACGCGCACTTTCCGGGATGTACTGCGGCCGTTGACTTCAGCGGACTTTATTGATGTAAAAAGGGTAGACTGGGCCATAAAGTCCTTCCAGCCCTACAAATCTCCAGGTATGGATGGTATTTTCCCTGCCCAACTTCAGTCAGCATCTGACGTTTTATGTCCGACACTTGTCTAAATTTATAAGGCTTGTATCAAACTTACCTTCATACCCAAGGGCTGGACCCTGGCGAAAGTTGTGTTTATTCCCAAGGGAGGTAGACCTTCCCACGTTAAACCAAGTGACTTTCAACCGATAAGCTTATAAAAAATATAAAAGAACGGGCTTAGGCAGTGATTACGTAAAGTACTCAGTTTTGCGGCATAGCTACTTTGCATTAAATAAGAAATTATAATTTATAATTCATATTTATGTAAATTTTAGAAGAATTTAATTAACAATCCTAAATCATTTTATGGTTTTGTAAATTTAAAGCGTAAAGTACATGGTTTTCCGTCCGCTATGCATTATCCCAACACTTGTCTAGCGACAGCCAACATGTTTGCTCAGTTCTTTATGTCCAATTATTCTGCAGACTTCCCTATAAGTGGAGACTATCCGTACGAGCTTTGTTCAATCAACTCTGCCTATATTCCAGTAATATTTTCCGATGAAGTTTTACACTATTTAAAAACCTTAAAAGCGTCATTTAGGCCTGGACCTGATCATATTCCGACCTGTTTTCTTAAAAACTGCGCTGAGACCATCTGCGAGCCTTTAACAACTCTATTCAATTTGTCACTAAAACATGGCGGCAGCTGGTCCTCTATAGAAAACTATCGAAGAATAGCGAAGCTCTCCGCTATCCCCAAATTATTCGAAGCAATTATTGTTAATCAGCTGACATATTCTATATCTTCTTCAACTTCACAATCTCAACACGGGTTTTCTAAAGGAAAATCTACTATCACTAATTTATTGGAGTTTACAACTCATGTCTCAAACGGTTTTAGAGAAAATGCTCATACCGACGTAATATACACCGATTTCAGTAAAGCCTTTGACAAAGTATGTCACTCGTTACTCATCCGTAAACTCGACCTAATCGGCTTTCAGCCCAGTCTTCTTCAATGGATCTCTTCTTAACTCTCTGATAGAACACAAAGAGTTATTGTTAATAATTGTTCTTCCAACATCATTAAAGTTTCTTCAGGAGTTCCTCAGGGAAGCCACCTTGGTCCGATTCTGTTCATTAAAGATATTTCTTCTATAATAAACCATTCAAAAATTTTAATGTATGCCGATGATGTGAAACTTTTTAAAACATTGTCCTCTATCGAAGAAAGGTCTTTGTTACAAGCGGATCTGAGCAACGTGGTTAGTTGGTGTAATGCAAACTATATGCCACTAAACCATCAAAAATTTAAAGTTATGTGTTTCTCTCGGAGGGCTGTTCAACCAGCTGTTTATTCAATATCAAATTATAATCTGGAGCAGGTATCCAATTTTGTCGATCTTGGTATCACAATGGATTCCAAACACAGTTTCAACCATCATATTAATGTTACAGTCAATAAAGCCAAAGGCGTTTTTGCATCTGTAAGGCGATGGTCAAAAGAGTTCAAAGATCCTTATGTTACAAAAGCTCTTTTTACCAGTTTAGTTAGACCTATACTAGAATACGGATCTATTGTTTGGAATCCCCGCTACCAAGTTCATTCAGAAAGGATTGAATCAATTCAAAAACAATTCTTGGTTTTTCCATTGCGCAATATTAACTAGGATTTAGATTACAATCTCCCCTCTTACACAAGTCGTCTAAAGCTCATAAATTTGCCTACACTCGCAAGTCGTAGAGAAATGCTAGGTATAATATTTATCGTAAAATTAATGACAGGCTTGATAATGACAGGCTGAGGTAAATTTTAATGTTCCCTCTCGAGTGTCAAGACACTTTCGACCTCTATTTTTAAAGCCATGCAAAACTAATTTTGAACTAAACGAGTCATTCCGTGGTTTATGTCAAAATTTTAACTCTCATTCCAGCACGTTTGACATATCGGACTCGATTTTTACTATAAAGAAAACTATTATTTCCACTCTCGATAATTGAAATACTATCTTTAGCATATCCAATCTGCTGATGAATTTGATTCTGTAGCTGAATAGTTTTAGATCTCAACACTTAACAAACTCCTGTTTCCACTACTCGGCACCAAGAAAACTCAAAAAAAAAAAAAAAAANGGTTACGTAGGTCATGCGGCGTGCGCTCCTCGTGTCGGTTGGGCGGGAATGGAGGGTAAAAAGCCGTTGGGATTAATTAATTAAAAAATCCATTTTACGAATTGCACTGCGTCGCCACAGTATCCAGAAATATAAGCAATTTTATATAACAGACCAGATAGGTAATACACATTTTTTAGATTTGTTTTGCATTACCACGACTTCAACATCACTAATGGTAACTTCGTTTCATTGCGCCTTTCTCTTCTCGGGCCCGATTCTAAAATTAAGGCAAACGGTGAGAAAATTTTGCGTTCGTTTCTTAAAGTGTTCCACTCTTGTAAGGCAAAAAAGCACGTTCTCTGCTGAAGCTTTGTGCACTAAGTAAATTTTTTTCGATTTTTAGTTTTTGGTGGTTAACGTACCAGTATTTAAAGTAGTTTTATGTCCACTAACAATAAGTGCAAAACCGTTATATATTCTGAAAAAAATAGCATCAAATGTTAGCTACTCTAGCAAAAGTACTTACTGTATGTATATATCGTCGTTTAAAGTGCAAAACCACGTATCAACAAAAGGCAAAACCGCGTATCAGCAAAATGCAAAACCGCGTATGTGAACTTGTAGAAATTATTTTCTAGAGCGTAAAAACACGCATATTTCAAAATGGTTCTCTTTTTTATAAAGCAATCGCATTTCTGGCTAGTATATTTCAGGACGAATGGATAAGGATTGAGCCAAGCGCTTGTGTGAGCAAATCCAATTTTTGGCAGCCAATGTCAGTTACGCGGTTTTGCAGAATGACGATACGCGGTTTTGTACTTTAAACGACGATATACACTTTCAAAAGTCGCTATAATATTTATTGTACGTATTTATACAAGTTAAAAGTCTCCATCTTCTGATGAACATAGAAAACTGCAAGAAAACGTGGTAGTTTCGGTGCCTATTTAGTGGAAGACGTCTTAAAAAAGAAGTAGTCTAACCTTCATGGAAGAGAGAACGCGAAAAGCTTAAAAAAGCTTTCTATATAAAACTTACTGTTTCAAAACTCGCTATATTTAATTTCTATATACAAAATTTGCAAAAACTACCACTGCGATTTTGATTTTTAATATTATTAGGCTCTTATTTATCCAAATTTTCAGGTAATAAAAAGAAATATTCAATTTGGATGCTACTTGCTGTTGTAGACGTTTTTTTTTAATTTATGGCTTACTTTTATAAAATTACATAACGCTGTTTGCAAGTGGACTACTCAAATATAAATACAATTTTTTTATGTAATTTTTTACAGTACAAATTTATTTGAAATTTTCAAAACATTATTTACAAAAAAGGAGCTAATTTTACGCTATGATATTGGTGTGTAAACGAGTTGTATAAATTTATACCACCAGCACTGGCTGTGAAAACTTGAATCGAACTGGAAATTTTATTAAATCATATGTGACCTGGTCTACGGAAAGGGGGCTTAGGTGTCAAAAAATCAATTTTCACTTTTTGGTTGATTCGGATGGAAGATGAGATGCTTTTTCACGTGGTGAAAAGCAGAAAATCCTAACTTGCTTAGAAGTGTACTAAAAATGTAGAGAAAGAAGAGTAAAAATACGACAAAATATAATTTATTGGTAATGAACAAAATACATTGAATTATAAGCTATAAAGACATGATTATACACTAGAAAAACGTATTATGGGCCAAAAATAATAATGCTGAGTAGTTTATGTTTTTTTCTGTTGTCGTTTTCCTTGAGAAGAATTAACGAGATAATCAGAAACTGACGAAACGAGTTGCTTACTTTTAACAGCTTTTTCACAGAAAACTAGTTTTCGCACGTAAGCTCCCTTTTCGTAGACCAGGTCACATATTTTAATTTGAATAAACCTGCTTTCCAAGAAGGTTATAAAAATTTAACAGCACGTGAAAATGTAAATTTAAATGTTTGGTAATTACAATTCAGATTAACATCACTACAAGTTTAGAACTTTCGTATACTATTATTAAAAGAAGACTTATTGGTAACCTAAAACTCTGTAAACTTAAAAGTTATTTCGTGATAAAATTATTAAATGGAGTTTCGCCGACAGTGCGTTTATCGCAAGACCGATGGATGTGAAATTCGGAAGATTAACGTGGATATGACGCCATAGCAGATTTGCCGGTGGAGAGAGCTGAGAGAGATCTGTCAGTATGTATATGTATTAGGGATGTTTCGAATGTCATATTTTTCACATTCGCGAATGCGACTGAGAAATTTCGGAATGCGATTGTGCGAATGCAAATGTGAAGGTTAGGAATAACATTGAAAAAGCTATAATCAACTTAAGTCATCGTTTTTATTACTTTAAAATTTTGTAAATAATTAGAACATTGAACGAGTGCTTATCCTATACAGTGTTTTAATCTAGTAGTCAAGGTTCAAAAGAGGCATATTATATTTCAAAAAACGTAATTTTGCTGCCTCTTCTCCCATGAGGCGATTTCTTAGAGGCGCGTATATAAGGCGCGCTGCACAATTGCTCACTTGGAACGCTGGCGGGTGGAGCCCTCAAATATTTTCGGGCCAGTTCTGTCAATTTGTCGTATTTTAGTTTAGTTTTCCTCCAATCGAGAGGATTTTCACCGAGATGAGCCCGTTTTTATTTAAGATACGCCTTCAATTGAGCCTGAATAACACATTTTTTAATGTCTCCGAGCCTTCGCTTTCGCAGGATGAATCTAAAATTAGTTCTAGGTTGCTTATAAGACTTTAAGCAGTACTTGTTGAAGGTACATCAATGTTGCTTGATATACTACTTAACCGGTTAGCGCCTGAAACTAAAAGCCTGTTATTGTCCGCACCCTGGTTAGAGCCATTTCAACAATATTAGAGTTGACTCTCTACGTATGTACACAATGGCGAATGCGAATATATGTATATGCAGTGTTACCGCTGAACATTTTTCGAAAATAAGTGTCACAGTCGAAAAAAGTGTCTTCAAGTCATTCAAATCGTGTATACCATGTATGTAAAGACTTTCATTATTCTACCTTTCGAAACTTATTAGGGCATATTTATAGTTGAAATAAAGTCGACTCTAACGTTAGTTTTAGCTTTTTTCAACAGAAAATCTGCAAAAAAAACTGCTTAGAGTAGGCTTTATTTCATCTGTGACTATACCCCATTATTTTTATTAAATTGTTAATGGAGATCATCATTTTCTGTCAAAAATAGGTTTTTCTCTTAAAATAATAACCCATTGATGAGGGATATATTAAAAATACGCAATATGTATATTTTGCATTTAGTATGAAAACAAAATTGGAGTTAAAAAAAGTACTTACATCATTAAATAAATAATAAATTTAACAAGCTAAGCTACAAAAACGGTGCATAAATTCATGTTACTTCTGAACATTTATTCGGAAAATGTTCGACATAATAAAAAGGTTAAAATCAGTCAAAATCTGGCCAGAGCTGTAATTTTGAAGTGCGTTTGAATAATAAATACTAAAAGCTTTTTTAAACACGTAAGAAAAATAAAATTTCAAATTTTCAAAATGTGTATATTGAATTTTAAATCAAAGAAAAGTGGCAAAAGTCGCATGATTTTTTGGAAAAGTTTCAAAATAACCCTATTTTTAAACAGTCGGTGTCAGGGGTATCGATCTCCAAAAAGTGTCAATTTGACGCTTTAGTCGCACAACGGTTACACTGTGTATATGTACACCTGCGTTCAACTAATTAGAAACTAAATTCAAAATGATATTGTTTGCAAATCATGTTTATTTTCTATTTATAATAATTTTCATTTAAAATATAGTTTAATCTGTAGCAGAAACCACAATAATAAAAATTTCAAAGCTTGCAAAAATTGCAAAAAAATAATCAAACTTCAAAAAATTGTCATAAAAATTTCCAAATTTTTAATCAAAATATTTAGAAAATTTTCGGGTATGCAGTTCTGTAGCCCATTCAATTGTAGTCTAAGAAAGTGCAAGTCTTAAGTCGTTAAAAATTACCATTGATTATTTAGATTTTTTTTGTGGAGGGTGTTGCGGAGTTTTTTTTTTCATATAAAAAAATTTTTGATCATGCATTGCAAAAAATTCTAAAAAATCAACGTTAATTTTTATTGGCTTGAGACTTGCACTTTCTTAGACTACAATTGAATGGGCTACAGAACTGCATACCCGAAAATTTTCTAAATATTTTGATTAAAAATTTGGAAATTTTGATGACAATTTTTTGAAGTTTGATTATTTTTTTTGCAATTTTTGCCAGCTTTGAAATTTTTATTATTGTGATTGATTGAACTATATTTTAAATGAAAATTATTAAAAATTAAAAAATAAACATACTTTGCAAAGAATATCATTTTGAATTCCGCTTCTAATTAGTTGAACGCAGGTGTATATATCACAGGCAATAATCAAAATCTGCTATGACGTCAAACATCTGTCAAAATTTTCAAGAGAGTTAGCGATATCACAATCAGCGCCACCTTCTGTATTCGTTTCATCATGCGTTTATCGTACATTTTTCGTATTAGGAAAAAAGAAATCGTTTTAAAGTTATTCATAGTTAAAATCTAGTCGATTCTAAAGTCAGTTGCATCCTTTCTGAAAGATATTCCATTGAAAATTATATCAAAAAGCCGCAACGAACTTTAATTTTAAAATTTTTATTCCACTGAACATTTTAAAACATGTACACGTATTCTGGCAGCAGCTGAGCGTGCAACCATTTGCTAGCTTCCACAAGGTCGCAGGTTCGAATGCCGTCAGAAGCAACATATCAAAATGATATGAAAAGTATTTATTAAATTTTTAATATTTATATTTGATTTTGTTTCAGTAACTTTGGAAACGCACGTTAAGTTTAGAATGAAAGCGTTTTCAAGGAAAAATTTAATCAGATTATTTTTTGAAACCCAATATCCGTTTCACAACCATCTTCCGCACTTTAGTTGTAAAACGTTTCGAAAAAACGACCGAAATGGAATTAGAAAACTGATGAAATACCCGATTTGCATAGGAAATTTTTTCCATTTTCGGATACGTTTCCGGATATTTTGCTGGCTGGGTATCCATTTATACATACTCGTATATAACTCGTACATATTTGCGGTGTTTAGTTGCGTTATAATTTCCACAAAACTATGTACATAAGGGTGCTTTTTTTCGGCGAATATTTTTTTTACTCCCACCTCGAAATTTTGTATGAAATACGTAAAAACAAGTTCCCTGAAAATTAAAGCCCTTAATATTAATATTAAGTGCTCGACCAAGGCGTGCAAAGATTTCCCGTTCACACATAAACTTTCATTGTTTTCAAAAGTCTACAGCTCAGAGGCATTTTATGGTATAATCTTGGTTAATGATGAGGTTTCTTCAGAATTGAATGCTCTCAAAAGTATCCATTGCGGTGTAACCCTAATTCCCACCAGCGAGGTAGTACAGGTCACTAAACCCAATTTTTTCATGAAATCCTCGTTTTTTGCCCCCCTCTCGTAAATAGCAAGAAATAAAAAATGTAAATGACAAACTTGTGGAAAGTTCAATTTATGTACTACAAAAAAGTTTAGAGCACTTAATCATTGACCTCGATGTTTCTTGAGATATTGTGCTTTGTCAATTTCTACAATTGAGTAGTCCACTTGCAAACAGCGTTATGTGATTTTATCATTATAAGCTATAAATTAAAAAAAAACGACTACGACAACAAGTAACATCTAAATGGAATCTTTTTTTATTACCTGAAAATTTGAATAAGCAAGAGCCTAATAACATTATAACATAACATAGCATAACACAACATAACATTATCAGTCTATGCGACCTAAAGCAGTTTTCTAAGTCCTTCAAGTCTCCATCTTCTTGAAAGTTTATAAATAAGTAGATAGCGTCTTTTGTAAGAATAGTTAATATTTGATGCTACTTTTTCAGAATAAGGAAAGATTTTCCACTGTGTTGTTAGTGGACATGAAACTACTTTAAATACTGGTACGTTACCCACCAAAAACTAAAAATCAAAAAAATTTTACATAGCGCACTTTGCAAGTGGACTACTCAATTTAAATTGAATTTTCTACAAATCTGTAGACTTTTGCAGAAAAACAACCAAAGGGGACGTGTATTTTGGACGGGAAATCTTTGCATGCCTTGGCCGAGCAGTAAATATTAATATAATCTAATGAATATTAAGGGCTCAAATTTTAAGGGAACTTGTTTTTAGGTAGTTCGCACAAAATTTCGAGGTGAGAGTAAAAAAATAAAATAAATAGTCGCCGAAAAAGCACCCTAATGTACATATTATTCCTCCTTATTGCATGTATAATTAATTTTCAATAATAAGTGTTACATAAATTTCTTTATTTAAAACTTTTGAATTTTACAAAATCAGATACACCTTATTCCTATTTTTATCATCCTATATATGTATGTACATATTACCTCCCTCCATGGGTATTATGGTATCAGGTACAAAGTTATTTATAAAGGTTATGCAAAATTATTTTTGATGCTAATTTATATAATGTACAACCTAACTTTTTACCGGTAAAAATGGTTAGTTTAAAAAGTAAAATATGCAAACCTGGGATGATAATTTTTATGTTTATGCGCCTGAAAGGTAAGAGATTGCAAATATAAATGTTTAGTCACTACAGTCATAATATTTAAAACACTTGTTCTAACTTTAAACACACTAAAATTGTACTTATTGCACATACATACATACAGCTACGATCAAATAATTAACAATACAATCAACCCAAACGTTCACTTTTTCACTACACAGTTGCTAATAGCTGAGAACACGAGTTATTTAATTGTCACGACGCACACTCTTCAGTTGAAAAAATACCAGAATCATAATCATCATTGGTGCTTGGCAGTTTCTCAATTTGCTTTAAAGGACGCACAATATTCAAATTAACATGAACTACTTCATTGCTAACATCCATCACCGCAATACTTGCCACCTCTGGTATGGTAGGACATTTTTTCAGTCTGCCATGAACGGACTTATTTTTATCCCTAACTTTCGAGTGTATTATTCCAATATTGTCTTCTAAGGCTACAGTATGCCGTTTTGTATCTAACAATTCCAAGTTTATGTCGCTCCACGTTGAAGGCTTCTCAGTACACCTGTTGTTTATACCAATTTTAATGTTGTTCTGGTTTGCCTACAAAAAAGAAAATTGAATTGTTAGTGATATGCAAATTACAGTAAGCGCTATAACATCATTCAAATACAAGTAATTTTTAAGCAAAAACTAAACGGACTTCAATTCTCATATACACATTTAAGAGTACCGTTAATTTCTAACCAAATTAGTATGCTACCATTCCTGAGGTACAACCTTTCCTTAAATAAAGAAATTATAGAAATCGGTTAACGTGGTCCGAAGTTATGCGGTAACATACATAAAAAAATATACCGACGAATTGATAACCTCCTCATTGTTTTGAAGTCAGTTAAAAATAAGAGAACTTCCGATTAGTGTGTTGATATTCGGATATCCGAATAGTGTATTGATATTCCGACAATGTTAAAAATAACAATAAAATATCAAAATTTTCGTGTATTACTGAAGTGATCTATTTATTTGTTTTTCATCTCGATAGATAGTAGATTTAAGAATTATTTTACTCATCCGTTAAAATAATTTTTTGGAAATCCGAATATTAACCTGATATCCAATTTCCACAATTTGGTGAGAACCGCTGTTTTTCTAAAGAACCATTGCAAATATCAATTTTGAGTAAATATAATAGAGCTCCTTACCGCAGAATTCCACAGGCAAGAACCGATGGCTTACCAACTTAAGTGGCGACGAGGATGGGATTAATGTAACCAACGGTTCCGAATGCTGTTATGAGACTGACTCTTTATTCATACTTTGTCATACTTCATTCTTATAGCTAGATACATATTCTCTTATATTCTTACGTTAGCGTTGTATTTGCTTACGTTTGGTATTTGTATCCATGTGCACACATATATACAACACTTGTCCCCGCCTAAATACTTCCCCAGCCTTGATAACTTAACATTAGATTAGAATTGAACAAAATAAAAATTCCTGATTTGATGAATTTTACGTGAACACTGCAGATGAACAGAATGAAAATGCTAGATTATCGGAAACGTATTGGTACGTTCCGTGCTCGTTTTGATCGACGGAGTTGGTCAGCTTCCACGTTTACTGGGGTCGCTGGCCCGTCTCCCATTTCGGCTTCTTGCATTGCTTCCTGCGAAGGGTTAAGCGTTGTCTGCGTTGGCGTGTCAGTTGTCGATGACCCATTTGCCGATGAGGGTTGGAATTCCCGTATTTGGCCCGCACCTAGAACGAAACTTTTATCTGGGTTATGGCATACCGACCGAGATATGTCCACCTCAGGCAAGGCTACTTGAGCGCCCGCTGCTTCTGTGGTCATCTTACTGCGGACCTTCCTCAGCTGATCGACGTGTCTCTTCCAAACACGACCGTCGTCCAATCGAATGTTGTAGTGCAACTCTCCTAAAACCTCGACCACCGTTCCCAAACGCCATTTTTCGCTCGCATGGTACTCCCGTGCTGCCACTCTCACTCCTGTCACAAATTTTGCCGTGATCACTTTGCGTTCGTACACAATGTGCTCGATCTGTCGTAACAGCAAATCTAACCTTGACTGTATTTGGCGACCGAGCATAAGCATGGATGGTGACACCTCCGTCGCTGCGTGAGTTGCCCTTCTTTACGCCAGGAGAACCTTTGCCAATTCACAGCTCATGCTTGACGCGTTGCATTTGGTAGCCAACAGTTTTTTTTTTTTATCGTTTGAACAAACCTTTCCGCCTGCCCGTTAGTGGCGGGATGGTATGGTGCTCCCATCTTGTGAATAATTCCATTCAACTTCAAAAAATTTTGGAATTCGCTGGACACGAATTGTGTACCGTGATCGCTTACAAAAACGTTGGGAATACCAAAAGTAGCAAAGATTTCTCGGCACTTCTCAATCATGACACTCGTTGTCATATTCGGTACTATGTGGACTTCAGGCCACTTGCTGGAGGCATAGATTAAAATGAACAGATATTTGCCCATAAATGGTCCGGCAAAATCGGCATGCACTCTTTCAAATGGTTTCTTTGGGTGCACCCAACTGTGCGATCGGCCTAACTTCTCTGGGGTTCGGTCTAGAAAGTTGGCATGCGGAACAATGTGAAACTAATTCCTCAATGTCCTTGTCCATCCTGTTCCACCAACAGTACACTCTCTTCTACAAGGCTCTTCATCCTGCTAATTCCAAAGTGCGCACAATGCAACTCCTCCAGAATTCTCTTACGTAAGGATGCTGGGACATACACACGTAACCCCCGCATTAAACAGCCGCGTTGTAAACTAAACTCTGTCCGAGTGATTCCGAAACGGTGTTTCGCGTCCCAATTTCAGGCACTGCAAAAGTATCTTCACTTCGTCATCCTCATCGGTTTTTTTCCTTAGTTCGCTGGCAGTCACCGGTAAATTTTCGATCATCTCCTGCTCGATAATGTCAACCTCTTCAGTCTTTTCGTTGGTACTGCAAATAGGTAAGCGCGACATCGCATCCGCATTAGCATTATCCTTGGACTTTTTCAATCGGATCTCAAAATCAAAATGTGCCAGAAAAATAGCGTAATGTGACATTCTTGTGGCTGACAACAATGGCAAGCCCTTCTGCGGGGAGAATATTTGTGAAATCGGTTTATTGTCTGTCACCAGTATGAAACGTTTACCATATAAGTACTGGTAAAATTTCCGAACACCAAAAATGATAGCATATGCCTCCTTGTCAATTTGGCTATATTTCTGTTGCGTTTTGTTTAGGGTCTGTGGCGCGAATTGTAACGGCCTTCCACAGCCGTCCTCATATACATGACTAAGCACCGCACCTACGCCCACAGGACTGGCATCTACGGCCAACACCACGGGCAACTTGGGGTCATAGTGCGTCAAAAACAAACAGGACTGCATTTGCTCCTTTACTTCCGCAAATGCCTTCTCACAACGTTCATCAAAAACGAATTTTACCTCATTTTGCAGTAGCTTGTTTAACGGGTAAACGATGTTACTCAAGTTTTTCACGAAGCGGCCGTAATAATTAATTAATACCAAGAACCAACGAACTTCGGCTTTGCAGGTCGGCTTTTTCATGCTCCGTATAGCCTCTACCTTGCTTTGAACACGGTGTATGCCGCGTTCATCGATCAAATACCCACAATATTCTATTCGATCCCTGAAGAATTCGCACTTCTGTGCATTTACGCGAATGTTGTGTTCTTGTAACCGCCGAAAAACTGCTTCGAGTCGAAAGATGTGTTTTTCATCGCTGCTTGCTGTAATCTTGATGTCATCAAGAAACACGGACACTCCGGGAATATCGCCGACTAGCTGCTCCATTAGACGTTGATACTTTGCCGGCGCACTTGCTATCCCAAACATCATTCTAGTTGGTTGATATAAGCCTTTGTGCGTATTCAGCGTCATCACATGTCGATCCTCTGGATGCACCTCTAATTGTAGATATGCACTTGACAGATCGATTTTGGAAAACTTTTTTCCGCCGTACATCTTGGAAAACAGCTCATCTATCGTAGGCAACGGATGCTAATCCACTACCAGAGCTGGATTTAACGTCACCTTGTAGTCTCCGCAAATTCGTACGCCACCCTGTTTCTTCGGTATAACTACCAAAGGCTCTTTTCCACTTTAACCAAAAGTCCCTCGTTCACTTGCCTGTCGATTTACTTTTCCACCACCTCATACAAAGGGAAAACCACTCTTCTCGCTCTAACAAATTTCGGCATAGCATTCGGTTTCAAATGTAACCTGGCTTGCAAGTTCGTTATCTTCCCCATTGTTTGCGAAAAAACTACGGGAAATTTAAGCTTCAGCATTTCGATGATCTCCGCTGCTTTCCGGGTTTTGAACTGCACTTGGTTGCACGTTAATTGTTCCCTCATGATGCTGCTCCAGTTTAACTTGATAGTGCGAAGCCACTCTCTTCCGAGCAGCGGCCTGCGATCGGATCGCACCATATATAGTTTCACTAGGGCTTCGTCGCCCTGAGATTCCACGCACACCCAAATGTACCCAACACAATTTAATGATGTGCCACAATAGCTAATTAATTCAGTATCCGGTGGACACACTTTTAATTTGGGAAAATGGCCATTTACTTTTAGTTCGCAATTAATTTTCTGCCTCACATTGTTTACACCTTTTTCGTTAACTTGCAACAGCTCTTCCACCGATTTTTCCACTCCAGTGTCTATTTGATTTATTTTTTTATTTTCTTGGAAACACATTTTTCGTAAATGGCCTTTTTTCTTGCAGAAATGACATTTTTCATCTTTGTACCTGCACTCTTTCGCTGTGTGCGCAGCGTTGTCACCGCGAAAACACTTCTGTTTGTCTTCTTTACCATCCCTGAATAATTTGCCTGTGTTGCCATTTATTTTATTTTTGTGTTTACTCTTATTTTCAAGCATTTTATTCACACCTTCCTTCGCACATTCTTTAATCTGAATTTCTGCACCTCCCTTTTCTGCCGTTTCGACCGCCATTGCTAAATTAATAGCCTGCTCTAGCGTGAAGGTTTTTTCTTCTAAAAGCCGACTCTGGATACGTTGGTTCGTAAGTCCGAAAACAAATTGATTCCTCAGCGCGGTGTCTAAATATGGCCCAAAATTGCACCGCACAGCCAATCGTCGTAATACCGTGATGAATTCTGTACAAGACTCACCCCCTTGTTGTTTCCTGGAATTGAACCGATAATTTTCCAATATCTCATTGGGTTTGGGATCAAAATGGTTTCCCGATACTCCCACCAAATCAGCATATTCCTTTTCTTCTGGAGTTTGCGGTAGCAATTTGTCATAGAGGATGTTATAAGTATTTCCTCCTATGTAATACAAAATTACGCCGAACCCCTGCTGTCTCACTAATTCCGTGAATCGCCATTGCGGTTTCTAGCCGCTTTACCCATCGCGAAAATGTTGTAATTTTTGCGTCGAAAGCCTCGAAATTACACAAGTTGACCCTCGCATTGGCGCTGTCCACTGCCATGTTGCTCGCTGCCGTATTTTGCGTGGCCTCCATATGCCCTTGCAGCGTAACCAATTTGCATGCGTTTTTGGTCGATCGTTGATTCTCGTCGCCACTTAATGTAACCAACGGTTCCGAATGCTGTTATGAGACTGACTCTTTATTCATACTTTGTCATACTTCATTCTTATAGCTAGATACATATTCTCTTATATTCTTACGTTAGGGTTGTATTTGCTTACGTTTGGTATTTGTATCCATGTACACACATATATACAACAGTTTTTAAACCCATTAGACACATAAGTAGTGAATTCAAGAAGATTGGATACAGTTGATTTACCTTTGCAAAGACCGTGTTGCGATAGATCAAAAGCAGAAGTAATAGAGTGAGATAGTTCTTCCGTAACGATTGCCTCAAAAACTTTAGGAATATCACAAAGCTTCGCAATTCCTCTATAGTTTACGATGTTAGTCCTACTTGCATTTTTATAAAGTGGCAAGATAAACGAATCCTTCCAGGAAGATGGGAAGACACCCTGTTTTAGGGAAGCATTAAAAATATTTGTCAGAGGCTTATACAAATACTCTGCACAACTTTTAAGAACACTTGTGGGTATACCGTCTGGGCCAGCTGTATATGAAATTTTCAAACAATTCAAATGAATGAGGACGTCCGCAGCAGATATCGATGGAATTCGGATACAATCAAATGATGGCAGATAGAATGGGTAGCTAGATAGATTCGAATTTAGTTGGGAAGATGTAGAACTGGCAGAGTAGTTTGACTCGAAGAAACCAGCAAACATATCGGCAATAATATTTTCGTCACTGGAAACTAAGTCATTTAACTTCAATGTTGAGGGATAACCGTTAGTCTTACGCTTTGTGTTCACAAAGGCGTAAAACGATTTGGGATTAGAAACTATATTAAGTCGAACCCTGTTAATATAATTATTGTAACACTTTTTGTTCAATACATTGTATTTATGCCTAAGAATGGAGTACGCGGAGTAGTGAGAAGANTAAGTCGAACCCTGTTAATATAATTAAGAATGGAGTACGCGGAGTAGTGAGAAGGCAAGCCAGATTTTTTAAAAAGCTTAAATGCTTTGGATTTTTGATTTTTTAAGCGTTTTAATTAGCCAGCAAACCACTGAGCGTTAGACGTTACGTTAGCTTTCTTAACAAGAGGAATGATTTTACTGAAAATATGGCGTAAGGAATTGCTAAAATGTAAGGCATTCCCATCATACTGGGGCCAAGTTATTTTCGATATCTCTAACCTAAGTTTACTATAATCTACTGGTTTAAATGAGTAGCGCTCCGCTCTTGATTTTCTCTTGATTTTTTAGTGGTGGGTGGTGAGAATCAGTAGGTGTAATCAAAGCATAACTAGGGCCTATTGTGACGTTGGAAACGTCGTCCACAAAAACTAAATCCAAACATTTACCTAAGTTATTACTAATAGAGTTGATCTGGTAAAGACAAAGGTCTGAAAGATCGTTCAAAAATTGATTGAAGAGATCACGAGAGGAATTACTACTATTACATCCCAAGAAACACCCGCAAGATTGAAGTCACCCAGGACAATAACAGTATCGGAGGGCTTCACCATGGCATGTAGAGAGAGCAGTAAGGAGGAGTGTTTTAAATAAACAGAAAGGCTCGAGTTAGGTGGTATATAAGCAGCAACAAGATAAACGCTAATAGAATGATATCTTATTCGAACGCAGAGGAATTCAACTTCATCGGTGTCAGTGAACTCAATTTCTTCAGAAGAAAGGTCAGTCTGGACAGCNAGTCTGGACAGCGATTAAGACGCCTCCACCTTTTTTATTTAAACGGTCGTTTCGAAACACTTCATACAGTGAAGCCCGCTTAAGTACCCCCCCGCTTAAGTGCCTAACCCGCTTAAGTAACCAACATTTTTGGACACCATGAATTTTTTAATGTATTCTGAAGAAAATCTCTCTCTTAAGTACCTCCCCGCTTATGTACCCACCCGCCTTAGTACCTAAATTTTTCATGGGAAAATTTTAAGTAAAGTTGTAAATGCTTTACTTAAAATTTTCCCCTTTTAAGTGCTCTTTTAAAATTATTAAAATATTTATGTATTTTGAAATTCATTAGCAGCGCCACACACCTTCGGTAAAAAACTGTATACTCAAAAAACACTTCTGAGAAAAAAGTTGGAAATTAAGATGATTTTTTTTAAGTGTTCTACAAAATCTTAAGCTTGGGTTTATATGGTATTTGTTAGGGAATGAACTGCATTTTATTTGATTGAAAAATCTTAAAAATTAATAAATAACAAACATTATTATTGTGAATTTGGTCCAAATGACATGTCCAACTTTGACTTTTTAAACAATTTAATTCTTGTAAAAATGATATACCATTGCCCTAAATATTTTTTTTAATAAAGTTTTTCTTTACATGTTTATGTATTTACATAATGCTACGATTTTGGTTTTAAACTATGTATACTTCATTAAATGTTGTTATTCAAGTATTTATGTAAGTTAACAAGAAGATGTACCTACGTCAGTAATTATGCCTGCTTAAGTACCCGCATAGAGGTACTTAAGCGGGTTCTTTTAAGTACCCAACCCGCCTAAATACCTTAAAAAGCTGACATTTTTCCTAAGGTACTTAAGCGAGTTTTACTGTACTTAGGACACAAAATTTCGGAGTTGAACACATTCGGCCTGAGCCAGGTTTCAGTAAACAACAGTACTTTGAAGTCAAAATCATGGGACTGCAAGTGTAACCTTGATAGCTTTGTGTTCAAACCTCTCACATTTTGGTAGTAAATGCTAATGGTGAGGTTACTTATTAGTTTTTTGATGCCGAGGTGGAAAGCGGAAGTTGAGCCAAATTTTGCCCTTGCGGTCTAGATCTAAATTCAAATNCGCGAATGAAGGCACCGCTTGGCCAGAAAGATGGGCTCATTACTCTATCAAATCAGTCTTCAGATATGTATATTTTAAAAGAAGAAACGCTTCTTTCATACGAGAATCTGAACTTGTGTACATGCAACTCATTTGCTATCAGCCTGGAAGTTAAATACCCCTTCACATCATCGACAGTGGTATCTTTTGAAAACCTAGATATAAAGACCGATTTTTTGGAAGGGACAACGATTAAATCCCTCGGGACGGGGTTAACGCAATCGGAAACGGTTTCAGATGTGGTAGGGGGTTTCGGTACAGCTGTCAAATTTTTGGAAGGAGCAACGATGGCTTTGGATCTGGTAGGCAGTTGAGATGTAGTTGTGGAGTTTTTGGAAGAAGCAACGACTACTTCCTTCGGAACGGTGTTGACGCAATGGGAGATGGCTTCAGATGTGGTAGAGGGTTGAGATGAAGCTGTTGAACAGGAATTTAGTGAGACTCCAGTAGAAGGACGTGGTTGGGGAGATTCAGTCCGCTGAGGAATCGGTTAAAACTTATATATTCTTTGTTCATAGCTGGAGTCAAAAGTGGGCGGTTCTGCGGAAGATCAAGGTCCACAGTGATGGGATTCAACACACTATTTTCCACGCCTCTCCTACGTCTTTTAAAACATTTTCCAGGAGAAGGAGAGGAGGGATTATCTAATAATGTAAATTCTTTGAATTCATCCTCATACTTCTTGAACTTCTCGTTGAGAAGTNTATTCTTTGTTCATAGCTGGAGTCAAAAGTGGGCGGTTCTGCGGAAGATCAAGGTCCACAGTGATGGGATTCAACACAATATTTTCCACGCCTCTCCTACGTCTCTTAAGACCTTTTCCAGGAGAAGGAGAGGAGGAGGAAGTATCTAATAATTTAAATTCTTTGAATTCATCCTCATACTTCTTGAACTTCTCGTTGAGCAGTTTTAGCTCTTTGCTTATCTCCGAAAATCCATTTCTAGCGGTTCTAAATAGTTTACAGAGATCCACAACAGTTTTTTTACACTTTGGACATGACCAGCGAAGTCCATTGTCTCCAATAATCATATCNGCTCTGAAAATCGATTTCTAGCGGTTCTAAATTGTTTACAGAGATCCACAACAGTTTTTTTTTTACACTTTGGACATGACCAGCGAAGTCCATTGTCTCCAATAATCATATCTAGAACTCTCCCTTTAATACCACCACACTTTAAATGAGACAGTTCATCGCAAAGCCAACACGCCACAAAATGGTCCGAACCGGCTTTTACATTACATTTTTCGAACAGACAGGACATTTTCAGCGAATTTTATTAAAAAAGAATAAAAATAGCGAAATTAGGAATGTAGTGTACGAAAGCGTTTCAAGCTCACAGTAATTGGAAGTTTAATAGCTAGTGGTCTTAAAGCGCAAACAGTCAACGACGTAACGTAGACGTAGGTTGACGCAGACACGATCTACCTTATGGGATGCGCGTGTTGACGAAAACTCACCACCGCATGGCGGTGACGTTGCCGTTGCTTCTCTCTCTCTCTTTCAACAGTAAATTTTATATGCTGCTACGTACGTCAACCTACGTTTACGCTACGTCGTTGACTAACTGCGCTATTATTTAGTAAGGTTCAATGGTTAGAAACCGTGCTGAACTTAACAGTTTTAAAGCCACTGAGTTAACAAAATCAGCTGTCACCAAGAAAGCGACTGTCGATGATAAACAAAGGTGTGTGTAAAGCGCGAAAGAAAGCAAAATGAACAAACAAATGCGATATTCCTTACACTCTCACGCAAAAGCAACAATAATGCACCAAAACAGGCAAATATGCACGAAGGCCGACTAAATAAAACTTTTCAATCAACGCACTTTATGACTAAATCAAGTCAATTTATTGGAATTTGNACAAACAAATGCGATATTCCTTACACTCTCACGCAAAAGCAACACTAATGCACCAAAACAGGCATATATGCACGAAGGCCGACAAAATAAAACTTTTCAATCAACGCACTTTATGACTAAATCAAGTCAATTTATTGGAATTTGGCTTCAGTAAACTTTTTACGGTGTGAATAACACAAATTAGAACTGCTTAGCACTTTGTAAACGAGTTAAACTTTGGAAATTCTTTCAAGCGAAAGTTTAAGTGACCGCACAGTACGAACGTTGCCAGATGTAAATATATGATTTTCACCTTTCCGAAAGCTACCGCTACATGGTAAGCCGGGGTGTATCAATTTTGAGTAAATTAGCGTCCTTAAATTTCGAAATATTGAAGTTTCAAGCGGCCTCAATTTTAGTCCGATTTCAATAATTTTCAACGTTTCGCTTTTATGTGGCAAGCACAATAACCATATCGAATTTGGTACAAATTGGTAGAACGGTTACCGAGATACATATATGTGATCACAAGTGGGCGGTGCCACGCCCATTTTCCAAAATTTTATCATAAACGTATTTCTTGGTAAAGAATTGTTGCAAGCATCAATTTTGGATAAATCAGTTTTAATATTTACTGGTTTATCGAAGATTTCGTATTTCTCCAATTTACCGTTATATGGGATGTGGACGTGGTTATTCTCCGATTTTAAAAATTTTCGGCCATTTGGTATGCTGTAGCAAAGCTAAAAACTGTGCCAAGTTTGGAAGAAATTGGTGCTGCGGTTACCAAGGTATACACATGCAACCATAAGTGGGCGTGGCTACGCCCATTTTCCTAAAATTTATAACATTCTTATTTTTCGTCTCAAAATTATTGTAGATATCAATTTTGAGTGAATAATCTTCAGTAGTTACTAAATTATCGCAGTTGTCGTATTTCTGAAAATTATCGTTATATGGGAGGTAGACGTGGTTATTGTCCGATTTTGCCCATTTTCAATACCATCCTTCCTACGCCTGAAAGAAGTGCAGGTACAAAAATTCGTTAAGATATCTCAATTTCTAGTCGAGTTATCGTGTGCACAGACGGACGGACGGACGGGCAGACGGACGGACAGACAGTCACCGCCTAATCCATTTCTCTTTTCATTCTGATCATTTATGCATACATTTGTCTATATCTATCTAGATTCGTTTTGCATGTTACAAACAACTGTTATGTTAACAAAGTTATAATACCCTTGTGCACAAGTGCGCTCGGGTATAAAAAAAAACATATCGTCGTTTAAAGTACAAAACCGCGTATAAAGATAATGCAAAAACACGTATGTGAGGTTGCATAAATTATTTTCTAGAGAGTAAAAACACTCATATTTGAAAATGGTGCTCTTTTTTATAAAGCAATTGCATTTGTTGCTAGTATATTTCAGGACGAATGCAAAAGGCTTGAGCCAAGAGCTCGTGTGAGCTAATCCAAATTTGGCAAAAAATGTCAGTTACGCGGGCTTGCAGAACGACGATACGCGGTTTTGTACTGAAACCGATGATATTTTTTCAAAACAATAATAACTAATAAATAAAAGAGAGTTGGAGTGCAATGGGGTATAGCCATTGCGCTGGGTATGCAGTTACAGTTGCATGGCTATACTCAATCCCGACTCTTGCGTCCTCGTTCGCGCACTCTGGGCAACGTGAGCAACCCATGTGCGAGATGCGGTAACCAATCCGAGTGGAGCCTTGGGTCACGGCAGAAAGAGAGGGAGCTTCGGTGGGGCCACTCTGACTTATTCGGTTTAAGGGCTCACTGAAGTCTGCAGCGTCTGTTCACCAGTAGGTGCGGCTGCAAGCGGGTGTCTGCTTGGAGCAAGCGGCTCGCTATATAAACGTGTATTTGGTTGCGAAACCACCCCCGTCCCAGCAATGGGTTGTGCGCTGGGCTTGGGACCCGCCACGTAAAAACCACTTCCAGTGAAGAAGCAAGGCAAAGCC